>NW_015559071.1:131585-133133 GCF_001515605.1 Sinocyclocheilus anshuiensis | reverse complement strand
AATTGAGGCAGTAATTAAAGCAAAAGGAGCCCCTACCAAGTATTGAGTACATGTACAGTAAATGAACATACTTTCCAGAAGGCCAACAATTCAATAAAAATGTTTTTTTTATTGGTCTTATGAAGTATTCTAATTTGTTGAGATAATGAATTGGTGGATTTTTGTTAAATGTGAGACAAAATCATCACAGTTAAAAGAACCAAAGACTTAAACTACTTTAGTCTGTGTGCACTGAATTTATTTAATACACGAGTTTCACAATTTGAGTTGAATTACTGAAATAAATGAACTTTTCCACGACATTCTAATTAATTGAGATGCACCTGTACATACAACACACAACAAACTAATAATTTAAACATTTAATTCATTGACATTTAATTCAAGTAGAAAAATATTTAGAAAAAAAATAAATAAACATTTTAATTAATTACCAACAATTTTACATTTCAATTAGCAACATCATGACATCATATGGGTCACTTCTAAAGCATGGCCAGACAAGACAAGTCAATCATTTAATAACATTTTCTCAAAGTTATTGTATAAAAAAATCATACTACATGTTTTAATAACATTTCCTGTTAACTAAAGGAATTGTATAAGTGCATACATAATTATACACTAACATTTGGACCCAAAAACGACCATATACTGAGTGACAGCTTAGGTTACAATTTAGGTTATTTTTGCAAACTGTAAATTCACATGTTTAACTGTAAATATATATTGTATATATAATGTGTTGTTCATTTTTATGTTATATTTTTAATGTGATGATTTTACATTGTATTGCTACAAAATAAAAAAAGACACATTTGGATGGTAAACCTCATAAAAATGTATAAAAATAAAACACCTATATAGACACACACACTGTTAAAGTGTCCCTATTATGCCATTTTTACGGTTCCTAATATTGTTTTTGGAGTCTCCTACAATAAGATCACATGCATACAAGGTCAAAAAACGCTTGCATTTTCTCAAAATATGCATTTAATATCACCTAATTTTCCAGCGATTCTCAAACTATTTGTTCGAAGCAGTTAAAAGATTCAGTCTCTCTAAACCCCTCCTTTCCGTGAGCCTGCTCTGCTCTGATTGGTCAGATGGCCTAGTCTGTTGTGATTGGTCTACGGCGTACAGCGCGTGTCGGAAACGATACGCCTATTTCAATAGTTCTGTATTTTGAACGCTCTATAGAAAATATAAACATCTATTATTTATCATACTTACAGGTTGTGATTCAGTGGAGCAGCTGGTCCAAATAAACAGGATACTGATCCATCTTTCAACAGCAAGTGTTTTGTGATCCCGCGTTTAACTCCCCGAGATTAGAGAAGCATGTCAGTATAGAGAAGCATCGTCAGTATAATGGCGTGTTTGTGGGCGGGGCCAAGTTGTTCGCGGCCGGCCAACGTAGACCATAGGCGCACATTATGCAAATGTGTCACCCCGTGACGTGTAGCCGTCACAGAAGTGGGATTCGAATTACTAACGACTCGTTTCAGCTGTTCAGATTCAATTCTTTATTTTGGGAGACAATAA
>NW_015559071.1:125281-131575 GCF_001515605.1 Sinocyclocheilus anshuiensis | reverse complement strand
TCACTGCTCAATATTCAAATACCTGGCTTTTGTTTGCTGTAGCAGCTGGCAAAGTTGACTTCAGAAACCCTCCACCTTCTGCTGCTCCACCTGTATAGATCTGCTTCGGGGTGATTCATGTATGCTATGGGGGTTATTCATATGTGCTATATGTGCAGCAGCAGTATTTCTTACATGCTTACAGCAGCATGTTGTGGATGTATTGGCAGTAGCAAGTCTCGGTACTTGCTCTGCCGCAGCAGCAGCGTAGTGGATCTATTCCACCAAGACCAAGTCCAAATACATTAACATTGTCATGTACATTACAATGCCAATCCCTCCGAGAGTTGTCATGTCAGCTTTACAACTTTGCAGATCGTTTACATTCACATACAGCTACATTACACGGTGCATGAAAGGCAATATTGGAAATGGCATAATAGGGGCACTTTATATTTATTTATTTATTTATTTAGTCATTTAGCAGACGCTTTATCCAAAGCGACTTACAAATGAGGACAACAGAAGCAATCAATTGTAGTATTAAAACTAAAACTAAACAAGCTAAAACTTTATAAATACTACTTATACACATTTTAAAAATAAAGAAATTAAATAAAAATGACAAATGCATACAACAAAATTTCAAATCTTAACATTTAAATGAAAAACAAAAAATAAAGCTAAAAACAATTCAATATATTAAAGAACAAAAGGTATAAGAATATAATAATGATTCTAACATAGCACTAAGCCAAACATCAAAAAACCAACTACATATATGTGTATGTACAACCATATATACATACACATTTATAAATTATATATATATATATATATACATATATATATCATTTCCATTTAGTTTGTTGAAGTATTAAAATAACTCAAATTAAATAAAACAGACATAATAAATTCAGACATAATTTAACTCAAATTAAAATAAATAACAAATACAAATAATACAAATCAAACGACAGTAGTTTATCAGTAATCCTAAAAAATAACACATTTATTTCCCTTAACCAGCAAGATTTCTGTGCACACACACTCACACTGACATGGTCGAAGAAGCTGTTTTTCTTCATTCAGTAGGTGCTCTGAGCCCTGGCGTCCACAGCCGGTGCAAGAAGCAACAATAAATACTGACTCCAGTTAAATAAGCATGTGAAATAACAGTGCTCAAACAAGCCCTCTGAATGTTTCAAAAACATCCCCTCGTGCATCTGAAGGCATCTCTGTTAAGCTCGCAAATGTATGGCCGTGTAAAGCAGTTATGAATAATGCAGCGCGTGTGTGGTAATGGGCTGCAGAGATGAATGGTCTTGGGGGAACAGGGCTTAGACTGACTGCCTCTTACCACTTTATCCCCTTAATTACACCATGGGATCCGATATAGGGATCACTTAATTCAAGTGGCTCTGGATTTGGCTGATTGGGGATTTCAGAGAGTCATAAAGCTGATAATATGAGCACTCTCGATTCCCAGAAGGGATGTGGAAAGTGAACAGATGCAAGCAGCAGACACAAACACATACAGATGCACACTGAGAAACAAACAACATACTGAGCGGTGAACTGTGTGGGCTGTGCATCCACATGATAACTCTTGATCTTAAGTAGACTCTCAAAATTGCTATCAGCAATATTAAGTCAAACATTAAAAACGCACAGTACTGTATATCTAGGCAGTTATTAGAAACAGGAAAGACCAAAGAGCATTTAGAAAGAGAGCAAGCTGTCTATTATGATCTTTACATTTAGAGCCAGATTTACTAACGACTAGCACCAGAACTCTTTTGGCATAAAAAAAAAAAACTACTGACAGGATTTACTAAAGACACGCAGTGAAAAATTAGCAATGAAAAGGTGTGGACAGTTATTTTTGCGGATTACCTTATTGCATGTGCATTTATAGGAGTTTCCCTTTCAGATGCAAAATTTATGGGAGGGGATTAAATTATCACACAAAGTGATTTATTATGGTTTGCTTTAGTCAATATACTTGTCAGGCTCTGGGCCAGGTTTTGTGTGTCTTTGCTCCCTATGTGCTCCGTCATCCAGTTTCTCTGTCTCGTGTTTTGAATTCATTGTTCCCAGGTGTTTCCAATGTTAATTGTCATTAGTTCCAGGTGTCCCTTGTCTTCCCCTCATCAGTTCCTGTGTATTTAAAGTGTGTTCTAGTTCTTGTCCTTGGTCAATCGTTGAACGTCATCCTGTCCTCCTGATGTGTCGAGTCCTGTGATCCCCAGCCTTTTTTAATAAAACCCTTTTGATTTATTCTACTCCGTGTCTCCTCGCTCCTTCGTTCCCATGTTCCTCGTGTGTGTGAACCGTGACAGAACGACTGACCCTAACAGTAAGCGGCGCTCCTTCTTCCGTGTTTTGTTTTTGTTTTTTGAACAGTCTTTTGTTTTCCTTTTTCTCCCGTTTGTCTCCGCGGTAAGAGACCGCCGAGCTGTGAAGCGTGCCGGCCGCACCATTGTCAAGCGCCAGCCGGGGCTTTCTCCAGCCCGCTGACCGGGCCGATGTCGAGCCCGTCAGCTGGGGCTATCTCCAGCCCGCTGGCCTCGCCGAAGACAAGCCCGCTGGATGCTCAGAACCAACCCGTACCCATGTTAAGCTTGCCAGCCCGCTGACCAGGCCGATGGCAGGCCTGTCAGCTGGGGCTATCTCCAGCCCGCTGGCCACGCATATGGCAAGCCCACCGGACATTAATGTGGCAAGCCTTACAGACGTTCAACACTCCAGTTCGCCGACCATGCCTTTTTCCCCCGATCCAGAAGAGGATGCTAGGGGCGGGGAGAAGGGTGTCGGCTTCAGCCCCAGAGCTCGCTCCAGTGTCGGCCCAGAACCCGCCTTTTCCCCCCCGATCCAGAAGAGGATGCTAGGGGCGAGGAGAAGGGTGTCTGCTTCAGCCCCAGAGCTCGCTCCAGTGTCGGCCCAGGCCCGGAGTTCGCACCAGTGTGGACCCAGACCACGCCTGTTCCCCCCGATCCAGAAGAGGATGCTAGGGGTGAGGAGAAGGGTGTCGGCTGTGGCCCCAGAGTTCGTTCCAGTGTCAGCCCAGGCCCCAGAGCATAGCCCAGGAAGGGCTCCTGATCCTGGGTATAGCCCACGGAGGGCTCCCGATCCCGAGTATAGCCCACGGAGGGCTCCCGATCCCCAGTTCTGCCCAGGAAGGGCTCCCGATCCCCAGTTCCGCCCAGTAAGGGCTCCCAATCCTCCGTCGAGCCTAGGAAGGGCTCCCGATCCCCAGTTCGCCCAGGAAGGGCTCCCGATCCCCAGTTCCGCCCAGGTAGGGCTACAGGTCCGCAGGTAAGCCCAGGGAGGGCTCCAGTCCCCTGTCATGGCCCACGGAGGGCCTCGGAACCTGGAAACATCCCCAAGTATTTTTTTGGGGGGCTGGGGTAGTAAGGCTGCTCCACCATGACCTCCGGAACTGCCTGCACCGCCATGGCCTCCTGTGTTCCCTACCCCGCCATGGCCTCCTGTGTTCCCTACCCCGCCATGGCCTCCTGTGTTCCCTCCCCCGCCATGGCCTCCTGTGTTCCCTACTCCGCCATGTCCTCCTGTGGTCCCTCTTCCGCCTGAGCACCCAGAGCTGACAGATCCATGGTGCCCCGCTCTGGAGGCCTCCCGTCTGGTATCCCTACTCCTAGAGGTCTCCAGAGCGCCCCCCCCCCTTCCCCATCGGATGTTGTGTGGCATGAGGACACGCCTTCCGGGAGGGGGGAGTAATGTCAGGCTCTGGGCCAGGTTTTGTGTGTCTTTGCTCCCTATGTGCTCCGTCATCCAGTTTCTCTGTCTCGTGTTTTGAATTCATTGTTCCCAGGTGTTTCCTATGTTAATTGTCATTAGTTCCAGGTGTCCCTTGTCTTCCCCTCATCAGTTCCTCTGTATTTAAAGTGTGTTCTAGTTCTTGGCCTTGGTCAGTCGTTGAACGTCCTCCTGATGTGTCGAGTCCTGTGATCTCCAGCCTTTGTTAATAAAACCCTTTTGATTTATTCTACTCCGTGTCTCCTCGCTCCTTCGTTCCTCGTGTGTGTGAACCGTGACAATACTGGTATTTGCACCAAAAAAACATGACAACCCAAATCTGCACCTGTACTGTTAGCAAACTACACACAGCTGATTATCATTGGCTCTGCTTGTTTGCAACCCTTGTTTGAGACTCTATGGTACTTTGTGTGTGTGTGTGCAGTTGGATGGGATAAATGCAGAGCACAAGTTCCAAGTATGGGACACCATACTTGGCTACACATCATGTCACTTTCACTAATTTGCGCTGCATTTGCATTAGTCATTATGGATCTGTCTGCGTCATTGTCAGTTGCTTTTAAAAGATTGTGGTCTCACGCTAATTAAGGTTCTGGTAACATTTAACGTTGTTCTGAAAATTTTGGTGGGCAAAATCCATTTATTACAATACGAATCCAAGTGATCAAGAATTTTGCATGTGGGTAAATGATTTCCTCACACAGATTTTGCAATGGGTTCAGGATATGCCAGGTTCATACTACACGATTTTAGCCCCGGTTTTCACTTGCAGACAGTTTTGTGGAAATCGCCGACAAATGCCTGAAATCGAAGGCAAATCGGTTGCTGTTCATGTGTGTGAGAGTCACGCAGTGTGTGTTATCAAAGACACGTTCTGAGAGAAGCGCCAATGCCCGTGAGATATTTGGCATGCTAAATATCTGGACCTGTCGACGATTCACAGTCCTGCAGTATAAAATGTGTTTTGACTGGAAATGACATCGGCGACAACCTACAGCCAATGAGAGCACACAATACAGGCAAGGGAAAGTTGCAAGAGGAAAGAAACAACAGGAAGCAACCATTCCAAATCAGTGTACAGACAACTTGGATTGCAAGCTTTTTGCAGGCTACTGTTTTTGACTGTAATAAATCCATTCTCGCAGAGAATTTCTGTCTCTTGCTTGATCTTATGTTATTTCCTATATCAATTCTCTAATGTGTTTGGCTGTGAAACATAGTTTGTTGACTAGACAGAGTTGCGGCGATTCTTCTCATTAAAATGTTGCACAATGTGTGACCCCCTGCTTTGATCCGTGGTGTAGTGTGCACACAACAGCAACTAGATGGTACCCCAGAAAGTTGTGCGGTGTGGGAAGACCAGCAATGCGATGACTTTGAATGTCGCGCAGTGTGTCATGTGTTTCATATCAAGTGTGTAATTAGTTATTTGATTTTGCCATGCTGACCACAAGAAAGATGCGTGTTTTGAAAGTGCCTTCTCCGTGAACTGTGCTTCATACATCATACACTATTGACAATAGACAGTGGACTCTTTTGCGCAAATTGTGACCACAACTTTAGATGAAATTTTGCTGACAAAGAAGGTCCTTTGTCCATTAGCAATAGTGTACTGATGCAAGAAGCACCACTTACTAAGCTTTTGATTGGTAAACATGGCAAATTTGCCTGTTCAAAGTTTAAACTTAATCTAGTTCGGAAATGTTTCACCTCACGTGAAATTCCAAATCACACAGATTCCTATTGCAATTACTGTATTTTGCACACAGAATTTTAAATTACAGAAATGAACATGACTGCACCCTTATAATGTGAAATCACTTATATGAGAGGAAGATGAATGTAATTCTGTAAAATTGGGCAGTCTAAGTCACATCTCAGTCCTCACTCTGATCCGCCCTTTACTCTCAGTTATGTTTGTGTCTCTTGTTTACCCTCGAGGTCCCAAGGGAGGTTTGCCGTCTGCTCACACACTCCCTCTGCTCACAAATTAAACACTACAGAGGGAGATTTTATAAGGTTGCCATGGTAAATCACCCATGCGATACACACACATACATACTGTACGAGACATATAAACTGTGAACATATGTGAAAACATACACTTACACTGAAGACAAAAGGGCTGTAGGATATGAACAAGCATGATAAGTTTATGAATAAACAAGCATTTCCATTTGCTTGGCTGACAAGACGGGGGGCAATTTAGCAGGTCTTAAAGGGGTCATAGGATGCTACATGCACATGTACAAGTTGTTTGAACTGAAATGTGTGTTGGCAGTGTGTGTACACAACCACCCTATAATGATAAAAATCCAATGTTTTTTTTTTTTTATCTCGTTAAATGTTTTCCCCTTTCTCAAATCGAGCCGATTTCAGATGCCTGTCTGTGTAGCGTCACAAAAACAGGCCCCTCCCACGATAGACATTGATTGACAGTAGCGTCTCAGCACAGACTAGACTGGCGTCTTACCTTAGACCCGCCCTGAGTGAGCTGTCATCAGTCCGCCATTGTTTCACCGCTGGAGCAGATGT
>NW_015559071.1:122907-125271 GCF_001515605.1 Sinocyclocheilus anshuiensis | reverse complement strand
TACAGACTTTTCGTTAAGACCCTAAAGAATCATATCAACTTGTGGAAAATGGGCATCATATGACCCCTTTAAAAGTTTCAAATAATGTAAAATTATCCTGGAAATATTTTTTTATATATGCACTTCTATGTTGTACTGACCCCGCTTGGTACTGTTTACTATTGGTCATTTTAAAATGTAGCCTTAATGCATCATGTACTGTATTGCTACATCACCATTACTATTCCCTCAGCATCAGTCTGGATTTATAAATGGATTTTAGAAATGTGTCTTCTCTACAGTTTCAGAAAAAAAAAAAGCTCATTAGTAACTCAAACTGTGCTCCGATGTGTTAAGACAAGGTCTGCAAACGTCAGTGATTTTACTATGAAATGAAACATTTCTCATTAAATTATTTCAAACCCAAATCATCTGAGCCAGTCTATCCACATTAATTTAATAGATGTATTCAAAAATCAGAATGAGCTTTATTGCCAGGTATGTTAAAAATGGTCTCATTTGTGTCCATTTTTATTACTCCCAGCCAAGTAATTAACATCTGAGTCAACCGATGAGCAACATTCCTTTGGATACCAACCTTCATACACCCACTTTAATAATAATTTATTAACTATTGAAATATAATTACAGTACCGTTCCAAAGTTTGGGTCAATATGTATGCATTTATGTATTTGTTTGTTGTTTTGTTTAAATAATTTATTATATTTTTGTATTATTATTCAGTAAGGATACATTATCAAAAGAGACAGTAGAGACATTTCAAATAAATGCTGTTCTTTTAAAATTTTGACAGTTTTAATATTGATAATACGAAGAAATGTTCCTTGATCACCAAACGCTTATTAGAATCATTCATGTGACACTGAAGTCACTGATTTTTTTATATATTAAAAAGACAACATTTATGTTGAATTAGTCATAATATTCCACAATATTACTCTTTTACTGTATTTTTGATCAAATCAATGCAGCCTTGGTGAGCATAAGATACTTTTTTTATATGCTGATATACTGTACATGTTTTAGCATTGATCCTACTGAGAGATTACTAACTGATTTCTGTCAGGCCTCACAAACTGAAGGTTGTGTATAAAAACATCCAAACTTTTGATCTACTTGTGTTACTGTTGTTGAGCCAGATAATATGGAGGCTTGTGAGATTCAGTTTGGTGGGTGATCTATCCAGACACAATTACCTAACAGCATTAAATCTGACAAACACACACACTACACAAGTGTCTAAATAAGCAAGGGTGTTGACAGCTCTCCCCTGCTTTGCCTTGCGTTAGCATTACAGTGGAACCCAAATAAGGAAAATGAGGAAAAAAAATTAACTTAAATGATTTTAGCAAATGGCTGCAATATAACAAAGAGTGAAAAATTTAAGGGGGTCTGAATACTTTCCGTACCCACTGTACACATGCACACATACAGGGGAATAACAAATATGCAATAAAATCAACAAGAGAAATGTGATGTGATACAAGGTCTTGCAATGCCTTATAAATAGTGTACCCTAATTCTGGATAGAGACAGAAAAACAAAACGGACGTCTGCAGTTGCAGGAAACAGAGTTGCATCATAATTTGGCACAACAAAAAGTAGAGGTCCTTATTAATTTTAATAGTAATATTATTTTCTCAAACATCCAGATATATCTAAATTTGCTATACCTCATATTATTGTACATAAAACTTGTATAAACGTTGTAGTGAAGGGAAGAAGAAAAAAAAAAACAAGCTAGCGTTTCTGTTCCCAAGAGGGGGGAAAACAAGATTGGGATTCATAGAGAGTTCAAGAGTTCACTCTACTCTATTATTAGGTCATTGCATTATTTCATCTTCTCAACCGAATCAAAATATTAATGATGATTTACATAATCAGATTCATCTATTAGCAGAAGCCCTTCAGCTATATGTTACAACTCAAGACACATTTAAATGTTTATCTTTGTAGCTGTTTAATTAAAGTCACTTGCAATACAATACTTATGGGTCAGTCCCTCTGAAACACGCAGGGTTAAAGGAATAATTAACTCAAAATGAAAGCTTTGTTTGAACTTCTGTTCTCCGTCTGTTTGCCACGTTGCATGTTATAGCTTGATTCTTAATACTTTACAATTTTTCTTCAGTTACGTGCTTTTCATCCGAAAGTGTATCTGTCAGACAAACCGTTCTTTAAAAACACAGTTCTTCTTCTTCTTCTTCTTCTTCTTCTTCTTCTTCTTCTTCTTCTTCTTCTTCTTCTTCTTCTTCTTCTTCTTCTTCTTCTTCTTCTTCTTCTTCTTCTTCTTCTTCTTCTTCTTCTTCTTCTTCTTCTTCTTCTTCTTCTTCTTCTTCTTCTTCTTCTTCTTCTTCTTCTTC
>NW_015559071.1:115859-120482 GCF_001515605.1 Sinocyclocheilus anshuiensis | reverse complement strand
TTCTAAGCGGTATGTGTGGAGAAAACTAGGCACTGCTCATCACCTGTCCAATACTGTCCCAACAGTGAAGCATGGTGGTGGCAGTATCATGCTGTGGGGGTGTTTTTCAGTTGCAGGGACAGGACGACTGGTTGCAATTGAGGGAAAGATGAATGCGGCCAAGTATAGGGATATCCTGGATGAAAACCTTCTCCAGTGTGCTCAGGACCTCAGACTGGGCCGAATGTTTACCTTCCAACAAGACAATGACCCTAATCACACAGCTAAAATAACGAAGGAGTGGCTTCACAACAACTCTGTGACTGTTCTTGAATGGCCCAGCCAGAGTCCTGACTTAAACCCAATTGAGCATCTCTGGAGAGACCTAAAAATGGCTGTCCACCAACGTTTACCATCCAACCTGACAGAACTGGAGAGGATCTGCAAGGAGGAATGGCAGAGGATCCCCAAATCCAGGTGTGAAAAACTTGTTGCATCTTTCCCAAAAAGACTCATGGCTGTATTAGATCAAAAGGGTGCTTCTACTAAATACTGAGCAAAGGGTCTGAATACTTAGGACCATGTGATATTTCAGTTTTTCTTTTTTAATAAATCTGCAAAAATGTCAACGATTCTGTGTTTTTCTGTCAATATGGGGTGCTGTGTGTACATTAATGAGGAAAAAAAATTAACTTAAATGATTTTAGCAAATGGCTGCAATATAACAAAGAGTGAAAAATTTAAGGGGGTCTGAATACTTTCCGTACCCACTGTACACATGCACACATACAGGGGAATAACAAATATGCAATAAAATCAACAAGAGAAATGTGATGTGATACAAGGTCTTGCAATGCCTTATAAATAGTGTACCCTAATTCTGGATAGAGACAGAAAAACAAAACGGACGTCTGCAGTTGCAGGAAACAGAGTTGCATCATAATTTGGCACAACAAAAAGTAGAGGTCCTTATTAATTTTAATAGTAATATTATTTTCTCAAACATCCAGATATATCTAAATTTGCTATACCTCATATTATTGTACATAAAACTTGTATAAACGTTGTAGTGAAGGGAAGAAGAAAAAAAAAAACAAGCTAGCGTTTCTGTTCCCAAGAGGGGGGAAAACAAGATTGGGATTCATAGAGAGTTCAAGAGTTCACTCTACTCTATTATTAGGTCATTGCATTATTTCATCTTCTCAACCGAATCAAAATATTAATGATGATTTACATAATCAGATTCATCTATTAGCAGAAGCCCTTCAGCTATATGTTACAACTCAAGACACATTTAAATGTTTATCTTTGTAGCTGTTTAATTAAAGTCACTTGCAATACAATACTTATGGGTCAGTCCCTCTGAAACACGCAGGGTTAAAGGAATAATTAACTCAAAATGAAAGCTTTGTTTGAACTTCTGTTCTCCGTCTGTTTGCCACGTTGCATGTTATAGCTTGATTCTTAATACTTTACAATTTTTCTTCAGTTACGTGCTTTTCATCCGAAAGTGTATCTGTCAGAACCGTTCTTTAAAAACACAGTTCTTCTTCTTCTTCTTCTTCTTCTTCTTCTTCTTCTTCTTCTTCATTGAAAAATTGAAAAATATTTAGCAATAAAGTGTGAATGTCACACTTATTTCCAAGTCTTCACTTGTTGGTTATTAGATATGTTTAATAATGATTTCATTATTTCCGCTGAGAAACAGGCCTGTAATTAAACTGAGCCATACGGTTTATGCTGTATGCCTAAATTGTTTTATTTGGCTTATTAAAGCTAAGAAAGACTCAGCCAAGAATATGGTATTATTTTATTTGTTAATATTGTTATTGTTAATACTGCACAACTACTAATTTGCATTTTTTTTTTTTTTTTATGTTTATGAAATCTAAAGTCCTCTGATGAATTAAATGTCTAAGTTCATTATTAAATTATTAGTTATTAAAGCTGAATTAATTTGTTTGTTGGCTGTTAGCTCTAGAAGGACAAGTATTGTACACAAAGCAATGTTGAATAATGAGTTTTAAGAATGAATGTACAAACTTTTAGCAGGGATAGAATTGGTGAAATTGTAACTGGTGTAACTTTAACGGTAACTTTAATACAAACACTGATACAAAAGAAATATGTATTTCAAATAAACACTGTTTCTATTCATCAAAGAATCCTGAAAAACACATATTACGTTTCCACAAAACTGTTTTCAACATTGATAATAATAAGAAATGTTTCATGATCACCAAATCAGCATTTTAGAATGATTTCAAAGTCAAAGTCACTTTTATTGTCACATCACCACAGCACATGTGCCTTGGTGAGTGAAATTCTTGGAAATTCTTTCTGAAGGACCATGCGACACTGAAGACTGAAGTAATGGCTGCTGAAAATTTATCTTAGACATCATATGAATAAATTACATTTTATATATTAAATATATTAAAATATTAATCAGTAATTTTAAATTGTAATAATATTGTCACAATATTACTGTTCTTACTGTATTTCTAATCAAATATTGATGATAATGATAAGAATATAACAGAATATATATATATATATATATATATATATATATATACACACACACCTTACTGACCTTTTGAACAGTACTAAAACTTTTGAACAGCATCTTTAACATACATATCACAGACTGGTCCATATGACATACATGTCCATATGCAATATATTCCAAATCTTGGTGTGTACAGTAAATTTGAGGCTGGAAGACAAAGAGCAAGAGAGAGAGAAATAGATATAGAGACAACAAGAGAAGTGTATATTGCTTTCCGTCAGCACTTCTATCTAACTTAAAGGTTTATTTGTCATCTGCATTGATGTTTTGATGAGTCTGAAAGGTCAGCAGTCCATCATCTCCTGTTATATGCCCTCCTCCATATCAACACCACTGACTGTCCAGAGCCACTGGGCTCCTACAGAATCTTCTTCATCAATCTGTAACATGAGGTCAGGCCTGTTCAATAATTTACTTCCTGTGTATTGAGTTGTGACACACTAGACATTATGAACAAAGTTATGTCATGAAATACAATGCGTGTAGTGTATATTTATTGGTAAGTCTTCTACTGTATGATGACCCTTTGCCAGACATCCATTCACTGATAAGAAGCTCTACTGTCAGGACAGTTTCTAGCCCGTGCTTTATGACAAAACATGCTTGGAAAAAAAAAAAAGACTGTTTTTCTCATATGCATCATGAATGAACAATCAAACAAATCATCACTGTTAAAAGCTTCCTAACTTAAGTCATTCTTCAAATCGTTGTAGATCTATACAAGCCGTCTCAATTTAAGAACTCGTGTTTGTAATAAACAAATCCAACATTAAGAAATGTATAACTTCAAACCATCGCTTTGGGCTAAAATATGAGTCCTCTGTCTATAATATTGCTTCCTCCAGTGAAAAAGTTGTCTTGTCTACATCTACAGGTGAGAAATATGCTCAGATCAAGCACCGTTTACAAGCAAAAACCATCCAAAACAGTACTAAACAAATATGGCGGTGGATTTTGATGTGAGAGGACAACAGGAGATGGACTTTTTCATTGGAGGAAACGTTATTATGGATTATGGACTGGTATTTTGGTCATAATTGATGGTTAAAGTTAAAATTACTTAATGGTGGATTTGTTTTGTAAACACAGCTTTTCACTTCGCATGACTTGACTGGACTGGAATTTTGTGGATTATTTTGATGCATTTATCAGCTGTTGGGACTCTCATTCTGACAGCACACATTCACTACTGGTGAGCAAGTAATATAATGTGAAATTTCTTCAATCCTTTCTTCCAGTGAAGAAACAAACTTTTCTACATCTTTAATGGCCTGACAATTAATCCTGCAATGCTTACACTTTATGCATTATACAGAGTGACTCTTGTACAACTGTACACTCTTAAGAAAAATGGTTCTAAACAGTACCAGAAAAGGGTTCTTCAGCTTGTAACAATAGCAAAACCCTTTTTGGTGCTAAATAGAACCCTTTTTATAGGGTTCCATAAAGAACCATGCTTTGAAAGTGATATATATAACCTTAATGGTGCTATAAATAACCTTTTTAATGATAGTTATTTTCATTAATATTAGTATATTAGTATATTTATATCATTAATATTAGTTTTATTAATATTATTTGAATAAATTATTTATTACTATTGTTTTTTTTACCCCTCTATCTGCCTGGTCTTATAATATCTCATAGCTTCTATTAAGGTTTTCATAAAAACAACAACAACAACAGCATGTTGTGTCAATTAGGTATTTTTGTTTTATTTAATGACATGTGAAATTGTAGCAAAAATGACAGTGATTTTAACAACCGTTATTAGCAGAATACATTAATAAATGACAATTGACATTGAACATAAATAAATACAGAGGTAAAACAGAAAATAGTGTAATGAAGACCAAGTTCTAGTGAAATACTGTATTTTCACAATCCTCTATGATGCCTGTAAGCCCATCACTATGTGTATTTGTGACCCTGTCTGTGAAATTCAGGCTAAAGTCTCAAAATCTAATTATGAGATAACAAGCATCAAAATATGATTTCAATCTTTGACATGGCCTTACTCAGTCAATATTAAAGATATCAAGGTTACATTTTCACAGAATGTTCTTTACATT
>NW_015559071.1:98383-112012 GCF_001515605.1 Sinocyclocheilus anshuiensis | reverse complement strand
TAGCAAAACCCTTTTTGGTGCTAAATAGAACCCTTTTTATAGGGTTCCATAAAGAACCATGCTTTGAAAGTGATATATATAACCTTAATGGTGCTATAAATAACCTTTTTAATGATAGTTATTTTCATTAATATTAGTATATTAGTATATTGACATGGCCTTACTCAGTCAATATTAAAGATATCAAGGTTACATTTTCACAGAATGTTCTTTACATTATAAAGAACGATTTTATGTAAAACAGTAAATCACACACATACACAAAAAAAGACTTTAGCTGGGTTTTCACAGGCAGAGTCACATTTTGGTGTGACTGAGTGGCAGTTTTTCTCTGCAGATGACGATGAGGTTGTAGGATGTGACAGCATCTGAAATGCACAATTGAGTTTAGATTTACAATGTGCCTCCTTCCATTTGTTTATGTAAAAACAATTGTTTATGAAGGCCAAAAGTAGTATGTGAGCACTTCACAATGTTATGTTTATGCATAAGCCCAAGTAATAATAAAGAAAATAAATAAATAAATAAATCTAACAATATGGACCATAAATTCAATATCTTTGTTACTTAGTGGAGATGGAGAAAGAAATATCCTTAACTGAACAGAGCTGGTCGCACTTACATGTTCTCTTAAACTAAAAAGAGAAAAAGACATGATTGATAGGAAACCAGTTACAGTTTAAAAGTTGAAAATAATAGACATTTTAAGAAAGAAATCATTTACCTGTTGAGAGTGTGTTGACAGTCTGTGTAGTTGGATGGCTGAAGTCCAAAAAATCAGTAAGTCAAGGGGGAAATCAGGGGGAGGGAGGGTTTACATTAAAATAACAACAACAACAATAACAGCAGCAAGAACATATTGTGTGAATCAGGTACTTTTTTATTGACGTGAAATTCAATTTACCTGTTGAGAGTGTGTTGACAGTCTGTGCAGTTGGATGGCTGAGCTCCAGAAAATCAGTAATGAGGCATCTTAGAGTGTAGCCTCGGTTATGGATTTACATTAAAACAACAACAACAATAACCACAACAGCAGCATGTTGTGTGAATTGTTTTTATTGACATGCAAAATTATCAGTGCTCTTAACAACAGTTATTAGCTGAATACATTAATGAATGACAATTGACACTGAACATGAATAAATACATAAAGAAGTACAACACAAAATAAGAACAAAAAATAGATGTGATGAAGACAAAGTTCCAGTGAAATATCTTCACAATCCTATATGATGCCTTTAAGTCCATCATTTTGGTGTGACTGATTGGCAGTTTCTCTCTGCAGATGATGAGGTTGTGGGATGTGATGTATCTGAAATACACAATTGAGTTTAGAGTTGTCCAGTTGTTATGTAAAAACAATAATTTAATTATTTAGCAGACACTTCTATCCAAAGCGACTTAATGAGGGTAATAGAAGCAATCAACGTGACAAAAGAGCAACAATATATGTGTTGTGACAAATCCCGGTTAGTCTAACACAGTACACATAGCAAGGTTTTTATTTATTATTTTATAATAAATAAACAAAATAAAAAGTAGATAGAAAAGAAATAGAATAGACAGAGCTAGTGTTAGAGGGTCAATTATTATTGTTTTTCATAATAATTAAAGAGAAAACAAGCAGATATAATAGAAATAGAATAGTGAAGTGACATGTGACATGTGGCCAAGTATGGTGACCCATACTAGGAATTAGTGCTCTGCATTTATCCCATCCAAAGTGCACACACACAGCAGTGAACACACACACACACACCGTGAACACACACTCGGAGCAGTGGGCTCTAGTAGAGTTCTACTAGAGAGTTCTAGTGTTAAATTAAATTAAAAAATTCTAACAATATGTATTATAAATTAAATGTCTCTGTTATTTACTTAGTGGAGAAGAGGAGAAGGATCCTCAGCTTAACAGAGCTGCTCACACTTACATATGACCAACAAACTAAAAAGTTAAAAGAACATGTTTGTTTGGAAACCAGTTACAATTTTAGTTACATTTGTATTTAAATTTAAGAATGAAATTATTTACCTGTTGAGAGTGTGTTGACAGTCAGTAGTAGGTTCACTGAGCTCCAGAAAATCAGTGATATGGAGCTTTGACAGTTACAGATTTTAAAAACAAAAAGGGTGGGAACAAAGAACCCTAAACTCTAACACAAAGAACCATTTCAGCATAAAAGGATTCTTCAGGATGCTATGGATCTAAATAGAACTGTTACTACATGTAAAGAACCTTTAAAGAACCATCTTTTTTTTAGAGTGTATAAATTCATACAGGGGGAAAAACATATCAATGATTTGCTGCTGCCTATCGTGAAGTCCAGCCAAACTGTGTATTTCACATCTGTGTTCATCATTGCATTCACATGCCATCTTCCACCTCTTTTACAACCTCCTGTATGACACCCAATGGTGCTCTCGCCCACACTGTAATGCTGTCACCATCATCACTTTGGGGTGCAAAGAGCAGATAGATGCAGATTCCACTTTTCATTGTTCACTGCACAACAGGAGAACATGAGCCATGTGCTTTTAGTAAAACTTAGATCTGCACATACAGAATGAATATTCATCATTTATATAATATAAATAAATGGAAATATAGTTCTGTCATGACAACTCTCAGAGGCATTGGCATGGTAATGTACATGACAGTGTTAATGTATTTGGTCTTGGCGGAATAGATCTGCTACGCTGCTGCTGCTACTGCGGCAGAGCAAGTACCGAGCAGTAGCCAATACATTTACAACATGCTGTAAGAAATACTGCTACCGCACATATAACACATATGAAAAACCCCCATATAGCATACATGAATCACCCTGTAGGAGATCTATACGGGTAGAGCTGGGGAAGGTGGTGGGTTTCTGAAGTGCGCTGCAAACTGCTACAGCAAACAAAAGCCAGGTATTTGAATATTGAGTAGTAAGCTCATTGGCTACTGATACAGGAGAGAACCAATCAGCTGCCATGTGACAATGATGTCGCCAGGTCAGATTGAGCTAGACCTATCGGACTGCGCCATTTCATGCCATAACTCTGTATTTACCACATTTCTAAACTGTAATATTGCTAAGTTGTTACAGTACAAACTGAAAATCTTCTATTGGGGTAAGAGTAACCTTGAGATAAACTTGGCCAGCTATCATCAGCTTTTTACAGAATAATATATATATATATATATATATATATATATATATATATATATATATATATAGACTGTGTCTGTGAATATTAAACTATATGATATAATGTAATTATATTATTTTAAAGTGCCATTAATCTAAAATGCTAAATCATACATTCTATTCAAAATTAAGCATATTATCGATTTAGTTCACTCTATAAACTACAATGAAGTCACTAAATCCCAGTCAAAGAAATCCATGTGAAAATTGTCATCAAATAATAATAATAATAATAAATCACAGAGAGGCACAAAATCACTTTCCATAACATTTTTTTTCACTGTTCCTGGCTGTTAGAATCACCTTCCCACCCCCATCCGGAATGCCAGATCCTTGACAGTTTTCAAGAGAAAGCTGAAAACTCATTTTTTTCATCATCATTTGATTGCATTCTAATTAAAAAAAAAAAAAGCTTTCACTTTCCTTAATCCCTCCCTGTTCTAGCTTGTACTAATCTGAACAATGTCTGAAACTCTGTATTATGAGCACTTCCTGTGTTTATTTGCCTCATTATGATGAAACGCTTGTTGTATTTTATTTGCCTCATTATGATGAATTGCTTGTTGTATTCCTCGATTGTAAGTCACTTTGGATAACAGCGTCTGCTAAATGAATAGATGTAAATGCAACATCTATGTAATAAAACATTTGTATTACAAATGTAATAATGATAAAGATGAATTTGAATGAATATAATTTGAAATTATATTACTTCAAGAACTTCTGTTTTGCAATATTCTATTCTATATTCTATTCTGATTTTAACACATTTTCCCCCAAGGGTCTAACCTATCATTATACAGATGAGTATAACATGTTATCAGTGCACTCCCATACATACACACACACACACGCACACACACACACACACGCACCATATCACCTTCACACATTCACCTATCCATCTGTATTTCTGTGATTAGTCTGAACACAAAATGATCATGATAATGATAATGAGAGTGTTTGCCGGTATTACCAATTCTGCCTCTTTTCAGTTCCGCCCCATTCTGTCTCTTTACTCCTTTAACATTTATGTTTTCAATCAGTCATTCACAAGAGGATTCTCCGCTCATTTGGTCTCTGTCTTTTGCTCCCACTCATTTTACATACAGTCTCGTCAAACGTGATCTCTCAAAAGCCTTAAACATTTTATCAGAAGTACTCCATGCTGCACCAGTACTTCAAGACCCCATGGGAACAGCCCCACTATCATCTTTTAAAGTGTCGGCAAGCACTCTCCATGTGTCAAGAATATGCCTCATAATACATTGCATTAAGTACTTTTATCATCAGTTTAGTCAGTTTAGAGAGAGAGATTTTAAAATATATTGTTTTATGTTCCACAGATGAAAAAGTCAAACAGGTTTAGAATGATGTGATGGTGAGTAAATTACTTCAGAAGTGTCCTGTTTGGGTAAACAATCTCCTTAAGGGATGCCAATATATACTATTTTGGTAAAAAAAAGTAACAGTAAATCCTTATGCTCATCTATCACTGTGCATGTCAGAGGGAGGCTTGAAGCTTTACCCCAGGAGTGCGATAATCATTTTAGAGCATAGACACCTCCTGTGGATTGGACCAGCTAAAGCAGGGGTTAATGGCTTGTGCATGACAGTATTCTTTGTTCTACACATAGGCCTTCATGCATATTTCTCTTCCATGTTTATTTTATTCCAACATGTAATTTTAATTGACTGTGGTGGACTTTTGAATTATATATCTTAATGCTCTTCTTTTACCTTAACCTTCGTCTGTCTTTACTCCCTTATTTTTGTCTTTAAAAGCTCTGATCCACTTCACAGTTGCCGAGTAAAGGAGAGATTTATAATGACAGGACACGCATTTATACAACACTTTATTCAAAAGGAAGAATGCTCGTTCCATGAGTCATACGTCATTACGCTCTTTCTGCGTCATTGCACATGCGCTGTTTTTTCAGTTTCGGTGTTCAATCCGATCGAGTGTTTACATGCACTCTTAATCGTATTAGAAAAGGAATAAACCACCCCCTTCAATCTGATCGAAATTTCATTCTGATCGAGCTCAATCGGATCGATTAAGGTGTTTACATGAAGGTTTTTCAGTCCGATTAAGCCGTCAATCCGATTACAAACATAGCCTGTGTTAAATGTTGAGCGGTCGAGAGGTAGAACAGATAGGAAAAGATTGAGAGACTACATATGCTCTCACAAAGCCTAGACTGACAGCCTGTCCACCCACAAGACTGTGTGCACACAGCAAGAATGGCCAGTTGGTTGCCATTAAGATTCAGCTCATCGAGGCCAAAGTGCTGTTTCAATGGGCTGAAAGCAAATAAGCTCGGCGAGTGATGAATGGTTTGTACACATGTCCATGTCTTCATACAGCCTGAGCATTAATTACATCAATTTGTTTTGCGCACTCATCAATACAAGTCTGCTTTTAGGAGGTGAGATGGAAAGAGCTCTTTTCTTGACTTTTTAATGGGGATGTCAGATTGCAGCATTGTCCCATATTAATGACATGAACTATGGGAGATGTCAGTGACTGATAAAGAGAACACATTTCAAGTCCGCTATAATACAGCACAACTGCAGCTCCACTCAATTCAGTCCTCTTCAGATATTACAGATTCTGTGACTGGCCTTCTATAATGCAAAACAGCAGATTTGTTGAATATCCTATTTTGAATTCTAAAGCAATAGATTTCACACATACATATTCCATCAGAGATTCACCATCTATGTTCTGAATAGCATACTAACAACTAGCATTACCTACTGCATTTGATACATTTTCAGTGTATAATATGTACGGAGTAGTTATCCAACAAGGTAATGGCAATGACTGAACTATAAATAATATTGGTTGCAATATCTATTTATTTTGACTGCCAAAATGATAGATATATATATATTTTTTGTACAAAAAATAACTAAAAATGCAAAATAACTATTTATTTTCACAGTGATAACCGGTAGCCCATTGAGCCACCCATTAATTTTAACCAGCACATGTGATGACTACAGTTATACTGCTTGATTTTTTTTTAATTAATGCATACTATTTTACTTACTATTAATATATATATATATAGTAACGGGGTGAAGAATCACACGACAAGGAATTCTTAATAAATGCCCCAGAGGGTGGATTTATTAGTGAGGTGGGTGGTAGGGAGAAAGGTCCAGGTTCCACTGTATCTTCTCCGGCTGCCCCTTCCTGGTCAAGTCTGTCAGGGAGGCGGCTAAAGAGGAGAAGTTGGGGATGAAGCAGCGATAATACCCCGCCAACCCTAGAAAGGCTCGTACCTGGGTCTTGGTCTCGGAGCGGAGCGTACCGCCTCCACCTTCTCCTGCGGCCGAATGAGACCCCGTCCCACCTAGAACCCCAGGTACTTCGCATCGGAGAGGGCAAGGTGGCATTTCCGAGGGTTGGCATTCCTTCGCCACATCCAGGAGGCCGCGGGGTTGCCGGCCAAAGAGGAGCTCGAAGGGGGGTGAAGCCAGTTGAGGCCTGCGGAATTTCGCGGATCCCGAAAAGGACATAGGGGAGCATCAGGTCCCGCGGCGGCACGAATGGCCGCGAGCTCCTGCTCTGTCTCCCCTTGACGGGTGGCGAGGTGCTCAACGATTTGTTGCTGGCGGATGCTAACCTTGGTGAGCCGCTGGAGGATTTCGTCCATGTTGGGGGAGGAGCGCTCGCCTGTGACAGAACCCGGAGACAAAAACAAAGGAAAAACGTGAGGTGAAGAAGATCGCTTGTCGGTGATTCTTCACTGATTTGCCTGCATTCTCCACCAGTGTAACGGGGTGAAGAATCACACAAGGAATTCTTAATAAATGCCCCGGAGGGTAGATTTATTAGTGAGGTGGGTGGTAGGGAGAAAGGTCCAGGTAGGTGCTCCGGTGCCGTTCTCAGATGGCAGGGCTTGCGTGGCTTATGTGGCCGCCGCCTGATGAGCTGCAGCTGTGACCGATCAGCCTGTGATGAGGACGGCCAGGTGTTCCTTGCTTGTTTCCAGGGCGACGCTGATGAAGCTTCGGGACGCTCATTACAATATATATATATATATAGTGTGTAGATAAGCTATTAGCTTGCATGTTTAGTTAGAAGGGCGCTGCAAACGGCATATGGATTAAGTGTTCATTAATACATATCTTCTAATTAGTAATATAATTAGTCCCAGGTGTGTTTTGTACGTGGTTGTTTACAGATATGAACTGCAGGATAGACACAACCAATAGGAAAAATGTATTGCTCAGTGGTTGCTTTTCCTAAGCTCAGGAGACTTAGATGAGATTCTCATATATCTCTCATTTTAGTATCAACAGCATTTCAGATATTTCTCCTAAAATTCCTTAGGAGAAATGGAAGTAGACACAAATGAGACATGAGTCATATTTGAGAAAAACAGAGTCAAAACAGAGAATGTGGTGGAAGAAACATAGAATATCTCTTTATTGTCTTGCTCAAGACTCCATTATAGGAATATTGTATTGCTCAGTGGTTGCTCTTTTAACCTCAGGGGACTTAGTTGTGATTCTCATGTATTTCTAATCTTAGTCTCAACAGTGTCTCAGATGTTTCTCCTAAAAATCCTTATGATACATAAAAGTAGACACAACTGAGACATGAGAAAGTTCTGAAAGACATTAATCCAACATTACAATGGGATAGAAACGTGTGAGAAACATGGGAGATCTCTTTATTCTCTTGCTGTAATGTTGTCATCTCTTTAACATTTCAAAAATTGCACAATTCAAAATATTTCTCCTAGACAGAAATGAGGTTACCTTAAGATTGAATGGAAACTTTTGCTTGAGTCTCCTGCTTCTCAAACTTGTCTCCTGAGACAAAAAAAAAACATTTATTCCATATAATATGTATTAATAATCAAATTAGTCAATTAATAATCAAGTCATGTATGTGCCTTTCAGCAAAAAAAGCTCCAGGGTTACATTTTCTATCGAGTTTTGATTAGGGCATCCACTACATTACTATTTCCAACATATAAAAAGTAACATTATCCTTATTTCTGCATAATTTCTCTCTCAATGTAGCCTTTAAGTCTTACTGTATGAGAGTTTGAGAAGCAGGAGGCTCAAGCAAAAATCTCCATTCGATCTTAAAATAACCACATTTCTGTCTAGGAGAAATATTTGAGATGTTAAAGATATCTCACTTTTGATTTGTCTTTCCTATGGGAACAGTTACTAATCTGATTGTGATTACAATGAAATAAATTAAAAGACATCTAAAACAGCCAGATTATTTTCAAATTAAACATGTTAAACAAGTAATATATCACTTTCAAATATTACATTCATTACAACTAAACATTTATATAAATACACATGGATGTGTGTGTGTGTGTGTGTGTGTTTACTATATGCTATATGTTAGCATTGCTAATTTTCTGAACAGCACTTGCTTTGAAGATGCCATTTATGATCAGTTGATTGGCTAAAAAAAGCCAGGCAGCAGAATAGGGCTGTGCGATTAATCAAAATCGTCATAAAATCGCAATTTGAGCATGCGTGAGTTCTAAATCGCTTTACAGCACGATTTTCCGCGCCCCCGACCTCCGACAGTATGCTATCCGAACCAATCAGAATGCAGCGCACCTAATTGGAGCATGAGAACAGAACAGACCGGGCGAGCATACAAACGTAACGCTAGGTTCACACACTCCGTCTGTGGTGCGTATTTTGTCCCCGCCCATGTTAACGGATCAGAGCGTTCACACTGCATGCGATTGCGGTCCGGCAGTGCGCTCCAGGAGCGGTGCGTCTGCAGCACTCATGCTGCGATCGTTTCCACACGGAGTCCATTTCTGCTGTGCTGCATGCGCTGAATTAAAGTGACAGCGCATTATTTAACAGAATTAAAGTGCATTATTTAACAGAATTAAAGTGACAGCGCATTATTCGCGGTAAAAATTACATGGATTGACATGGATATTTAGTAATTACACCATGAATGCATATAATTAGTATACACGTGGCTTTTTGGCTAGATTTAAAACAAGGAAAAGTGCACTTTTAGATAAACAACACAATAATAGATGGCACTCGTGGTGGTAGTTAAACAAAGTTATATTTATTGAGTTTAACTTGAATATGTCTATGAAAGATTGTATTACTGTACTGTTATAACAGAGAATCACAATGCTGAAAAATAATTTTCAGAAACAACGTTTGGATTTGAAATCAAAATAATGGATAAATGTTGTGTTTGTGGTAAACAGCCGCGGATCAGGAGCGGACTGCAAACGCGTCCTGTGCGAAAGCAAAATGAGTCCGTGCTGCTTCTGCACCGCATACACATAGGCTGTATACGCATTGCAGACTGAGTACGTGTGAACTTGGCACAACAAATCTAGTTCAACATCTGAAGCAACGCCACAAATAGCTCTATGACCAATGCATGGCAAAAAAAATCCCTGGACACAGGATTTATTCTAGAGTAGAATAGAGATTTATTGTCTCTATTCTAGAGACATATTGCAGCTTCTTGATAAAGCTCTAATTGGTTTTCTTTTGGAAATATGTTTCAAATTCACACTGAATGCACTTATGACTGTAAAGCATGTCTGTGTGTGTCAAAATCGTGATTAAAATCGAAATCGCAAAATTGATCAAAGAAATCGCGATAGTTTTTTTTTTGTCCATATCGCACAGCCCTACAGCAGAACTGAGCAGCCATGTGGTAACAGGACCACAACATATTGCATACTTACTGCAATTCAAATCATGTACTTTCTGTGCCATCAAGCAACCTCTATTTAGGTGAATGGGAATGCTAATGGATAGCTTTCTCCAGGTACTACAGATCTTCTTCAGGTCAGAGTACCTCTTGAATAGCTCCCATTGTTGCTAATGAGGCCAATGTAGGAACGGCCCGGTCCACGTTTACACACTGTGCCCTGGTAAATGGTGGCACAGCATGATTTGGGAATATATAAATAATCTGAACTAATGTCAAGCCTACTAATCTCATGTCTTCTTGGCTCTGTCTCTGTATTCTCTGGTGTGTTGCATTGAGCAAGATCACAGCAGAATACCTCTGAGAAAGAAGTCTTGCAGCCTTGACTTTGGCTACAACTCCATCCATCTGCCATCTGTTGTGTCCTTCACCTCTCCACACTGATTCATGCAAAATGCTGCTCCTCCCCTTCCTTGTTTCTCGCCACAGGCAAAATTAGTGTAGCGGTCACTGAATTTAATCACAAAGTGTCTCATGAACTATCGTGTTGTCATTGTCTAATGTAAATAGCTTGCTTGTCAGGTTGGCATGAAGTTACTTCAAGGCCCTATTGAGCTTTAGAGCATATGCACGCTTGAAACTTTACTCAGAAACCTTAAATGTATCATCTGTTTGGTAAAGGAAATATTGATTTATTGTTCTTTGAGTTTAGTTTGTTTTGACTGGATTCATTTTCCAATATTAGATTGAGATTGAGATTGAGATTTGGGGGTGGAAGGGGGGCGGGAGAGAGAAACATATTTTTTTCTCAGCGATGCATTTGAATAGGAAATTCAAGGGTACTAATTAATGCATGAATATAATGTTGATGCTGCAAAAACAGAGAAAAGAGAGAGGGGGAGAGAAAAGAGAAATGGGGGGGGGGGGGACCCCCTTTCTTGCAGACGTTTGAATGCACCATGGTATTATTCATTAAGACAGCTGAAACACAGGAGGAGTCTATAAGTGTATCTCCACACAGAGCTTGCCATATGTCTAGTGTCAATATGACTTCACGGTCGCCTGAGTGGAAAATAGCTAGAAGGCCGCCGAATGCACTTTGAGAAGACTGGAGTGTTTAGATAAATAATCTTCCACAGAAATGTGGAACAAAAAGAGAAGAAGGGGAAAAAAGTAAAAGAAGGAAGTGTACGATGCGAAAATTCATAGTTTTCTTTTGATTAAAGAAGAGCAATGTTTGGTTGGTCAACACGAAAGGCAGGGTGTACAGATAATTCTCACATACTGTAGATGAACTAAGTCATTACATTAACAACAGAAAAAAATGTCTTTGCTGAAAGGACATATGTAAAAATACACTATAGTTTTGTGAAATAAATTGTTGACTCCAGTTGTCTAATTTGATAAAGTTCATAGAGAACAACAGCACTGGGACTTTTCACTTTTTTATATCACTCCACTTGTCCGCTCCAACCACAGTTTCAGACTTGTTTATAGAACTGTTTTATGAAAGCAATATCGCAATTTCAATTATGGTGTACAGAATATGCTAATATTCAACACAATGTGATATTTACTTTTTATGAAAAGACTACACTCTAAAAAATGCTGGGTTAAATATAACCCAGCGCTGGGTTAAAAAGGGACAAACCCAGCTATTGGGTTATTTTGACCCAGCGGTTTGGTTCAGAACAACCCAACCGCTGGGTCAAAACAACCCAATAGCTGGGTTTGTCCCTTTTTAACCCAGCGCTGGGTTATATTTAACCCAGCATTTTTTAGAGTGTAATTAGCTAATAGTTTGCAGATAAAGTGATTTTATTTTAACTATTATAATGCAGTAAGCATTATAATAAGATGTGTTTCAAATTGCAAACATAAAAAAACTGGAAATCTCATTAAGATCATTACAGATCAAGCTAATTTCTGAGCCTAAATGCAATTAGCAATTCACACCACTGTTGGCTGTTAAATGTTGGTTTCATGTCAGAGTGTGTTGACAGTTAATATTGATTCAATATAGATTCAAACAGTTTTTGAACCAAGTAAAGATCATTATATTATTTGGCAGGGTCTTAGATAATGAAATATAAGTTCTGACTACCTTCTGTTTACAATATGGTGAGGCCATAATCTGAGATTGTCCATATCAATGTAAGCTCAAGGTAGGGTTTGCATTTCCTCTGAGCTTCCTCGCTATCACACAATTGGCCCTTTAATTGATCCTCAGGGATGCTGTTGTTGACTGGGCTTGCATTGTTGCATGGACTTCTGGTGTGCGAGTGTGTTTGTGTGCGAGAGCGAGTGACTTTTTCATTAACACAGTGACTTCAATAGTTCCCAGAGGAAGCCAATTGAGGTATGTTTACCAAATGTGTCTTTGCACCTTGTAAAATGTATGCATTTGGAGGGAAATTGAAAGGTGTTACTGGATTGACATTTCCAAAGACAAATGTTACCATATCTTACCATATTTTCAAAGGTAATGTCTTAGATGACACTGTTATGATACAAAATGGGGTAGTGAAACTTGAGACAATTGCTTGGTGATTATGTTTTAGTCAGCAGAGATTGTTGCATAGTTCCACCTGGTGTTTATGTAAAACAGATTAATTTTACATGCTAATTAGGTTCAGGGCCTGATCTCATGTTGTAAACTAGTACATATGTATATTGTTGACTACACATGCATGCATATACTGGCTGACTTTAGTCTTGAAGGCCAAGTTCTCAAACAATACTGACTAATTGTATCCAATCATCCTATGAGAAACTCCATTCGAAGTTCCAGCCACTGTCTCTTGCCTCTGTCAGATAGTCAAGCTAACCCAGAGGCACGGACACTGTCCTTTCCTATTGACTCCATTGATTTCACATCAGCTGTTGTGAGATAGAGCGCTGCTCAATTAAGCGTGTTGTGGACCGCAGGGTGAGCGATGTCCTTGCATTTCTACCAAGTAACATGTTCAACAACCCCCTCCAATCAGAACCACTGACCTAATATTTTAATCAAAACTTAAAATTGAAGTGTGTAATTTTGTTGGTGTTAAAGCACTTTTCCTTATAACAGTGTAATGTGTTGAGACTTAAGCTAGGGACACACTACACGACTAGCTGAAACATTCTAAGACTGAACTCACACTGTAAAAAAAATAAAATAAAAAAATGGTGGTATTTACGGTAAAATAATGGCAGCAACATGGTAGCAACATTTTAGGTTTTACATACATAATTAAATCCACAATAAAAAAAAACATATTTCATTCCCTTACGTAACAAAAGTATATGGGAATATACAGCAAAATATAATGCAATATATTACATAATACATTTCCATATATGGTAAACCAGTGCTTATATTTTTTCAATATACAGCAATATATGCATTGACAATGTGGCTATATATTGATATATACAAATACATACAAAATACATCTAATATTCACAAAGTTCGATCCTTTATTGCACATACATGTTCCCATATAAATGTGAATGTATAAATGTGAATGTACACTGTAAAAAAATAAAAAATAATAAAATCTGTAGTTTTTACAAAATAATTTTGGCAGCTGTGGTTGCCAGAATAATTTTGTAAAAAAAAAAAAAATTTGAGTGTAAACTAGTAAATTCAACAATGCACACTGCTACTAAAATCTGTTTTGTATCTTTAACATAAACTGACAACCACCATAATAATGCAGGTGGTAAAAGAGACAGCAATATGAAGAAATCAGTTCATCAGAAGCAGAT
>NW_015559071.1:94607-98082 GCF_001515605.1 Sinocyclocheilus anshuiensis | reverse complement strand
ACAAACTGTACATTTTACAGTATAAAACTGTAATTTACAAACAAGAAAATTTGAGTGTAAACTAGTAAATTCAACAATGCACACTGCTACTAAAATCTGTTTTGTATCTTTAACATAAACTGACAACCAAAATAATAATGCAGGTGGTAAAAGAGACAGCAATATGAAGAATCAGTTCATCACAAGTAGTTTTTACACAAGCTGAAATATATACTAATCAGTGGTGGGCCGTCAGGGCTACACTATCAGAATCACTGATTTAGTTTTAATCACTGTAAATCATTTTATTAAAACTTAGTAAAACTTTTATTACTGGTTCTCAGGTTTAGATTTTCAGTGCATTTTGAAAAAAAATTTGTCCCTACTATATTTAGTAAATCTAAAAATAAATGTCTGTAAGAACATCGGATGGACTGTATTTGTGTCATTTTGTTAGGTTAATGATTCAGCTACAGATGATGTGTTGCGCAATTGTTAATTGGGTTTCTTTCTTTAGTAATGGCATTCATTCTTGCTACATAAGATACCTGTCTGTTATGTAGTGCCGTTATACTGCATTACTGTGTAATATTTATGGTTTCTATAGCCGTGGCATCATTATGATGGTATGAAGAGATGGATTAATTCATGTAGGATGCCACTGAAGGCCTAGGTGTAAAATGCACGGCCGGCACTGATACTAATATATAGAAGGCACAGAGGGTCATTCATGCAAACACAAAACACCATCATAGTAACACACGACTTGCAATAAATTTAGTTTAATCAGTTGAATAGTCCCATCTTATTTTAAGCATGCCACTGTGCAGCCGCTATTCAAAAAAACAAAAACAAATCTTGTTCCAACAGTTTTAAATAATTACCGTCCCATATCTAAATTACCGTTTTTATCGAAAGTTTTGGAGAAAGTTGTGCTTAATCAGCTTTCTTCTTTCCTACAGGAAAATGGTAATTTCGATAAATATCAGTCCGGCTTCAGACGACAACACAGTACAGAATCTACATTGCTAAATGTATTAAAGGGGTCATATGATGCTATTTTAAAGATCATTATTTTGTGTATTTGGTGGTCTGTGAACGTTTGTTAATCTAATGAATAATTGATTTGTTAAATCAAATGAAAAATGGTGTGTCTGATTGGTCCAGACGCTACAACAGTCAATAGCAAATACTTAAACTAATAACAAAACATACTTACAGTCGCTGATTCAGAAGCGCCAGATTGTCATAGCAAAGTTGGAATTGACCCTTTTTTTTAGAAATAGCCTTTGTCCACAGCCAGCCTTGTACTCTTCTAGGTTAAAAAAACTGTCGTCCATAAAATGCGTTGCACAAATTCGAACATCTGGGTTGTGCTGTTCTGTTGTAAATAAATCTTAACCAATGATTCCTAATTGCATCTACTTCTGGAAGGCCAAATAAAGTGATTTTGCTTTTGCACTGAAACACACAGTGTCTGTGTTTCCCTGACATGGCTGCATAAACACTACTGCTGTTCCTGAAACCACGCCTTCTTTCTTTGCGTGCACATTTGGGCGGCATTATGCTAATATTTCCACATATTGACGTAGATATGTGGGGGCATGTTAGAACGAGCCGTTTTAGGTAGGCGTGGCTGACTCTTAACTTTTATAAAGAATATCTCTTTGGATTTGAGACTTTAGTCTTTGCAACTTTACAGATCTTCTTTATGCACCAAGAGCTTGTAACACTCCAAAGAGAAAGGAAAACTTGAAATCGCATCATATGACCCCTTTAAACGACTTAAACGTGCTGTTTTAATTTTGCTGGATCTCAGTGTGGCATTTAATACTCTCGATCATGGCATTCTTTTAAATCGCTTACAGCAAATTGGGATTCAAGGTCGTGTTTTAAATTGGTTTGCATCCTAATTAAATGATTGAACCTTTTCAGTAGAGACTGGCAAATACTCATCACCTTGTGCACCAGTTTTGTATGGAGTTCCACAGGGCTCAATTTTGTGTTCTTTATACATACTTCCTTTGTATGCTATATTTAAAAAGTACAATGTCTCATACCACTGTTACGCAGATGATTCTCAGTTTTATGTTCCCTTGCATCCAAAGGAGGCCTCCAGTTTACAGTGTCTGTTTGATTGCCTGAGAGATGTTAAACAGTGGATGTCTGCCAACTTTCTCCAGTTAAACGATTCTAAGACTGAGGTCTTAATTTTTTGCTCCCCTCCTTCTACAGAGGTTGTTGCCAGTAAACTGGGACCTCTATCTGGTAATCTTCATTCAAATGTCAGAAACGTAGGCGTTATTTTTTACTCTGATTTGACATTTGATAAACAGATCAATGCTGTGGTTATAAGTTGTTTTTATCAGCTAAAGAATATTGCGAAGATGAAGTCAGTTTTTAAATGTGCTTTATAAATAAATATGACTGACTGACTGACTGACTGACTGCTTGGCTTCTGACTGTTAAAGGAGAGTAAAAGTTTTTAAATTCAGTGTTATTCCATGTGTTTTTTTGTTATTATAAGGGGAGATATGTTAGTGTTTCATTTTGTATTATATTGAAATTTAAAAGGAAATTATATATATATATATATATATATATATATATGTATCTTATGTTCAACTAACATTTATTTCTAATATACGATTTTCATATTTTAAAATATAGCTAGTTTAAAATAGTATACTGTAAACAAACCTGGGCTGCGTTTCCCGATAACGTTGTCTCTTAGCTCGCTACAGGTATAGCTAAGAGTGGTCCAGACTAACCTTACGAACGAATGACTTACGGAAGGTATACTTAACTAAGAACGTTTCGGGAAACACGTATTAACGTAAAGGTACAACTTAAGGTATAACTTACGAACGACGTAGCATTAAGAAGGTTTCGGGGAAACGCAGCCCTGCTTATTCTAAAGCACTTAGTGAATAGTGAATAGACTATCACTAGCGCCGCTAGCAATTTTGGGCCCTATGAAAGAATATGAGGTTGGGCCCTCTACCGCACCAAACATACACTATGTTGTCCAAAGTATTGGGAAAACTCAATAAAACTCAAAAAAAAAAAAAACTAATCGCCAAACACCAATGACTTGTACATATGCGTACAATCATTTTAGACACTTCCAAAACTGTGGCAAAAAAGATAAATCTCTTTAAATACATGAATTATGTTTCCATCTTTGATGCCACAGGTTTGGAAGTGCCTTTTTCTGTTCTAAAGAAGGGGGTGTCCCAATACATTTGTCCATATGTATGTACAAGTCATTGGTGTTTGGTAATGAGTTTTTGGCTCAAGGTCTGCATTTAAAGTCACACCAGAGGTGTTCAGCTGGGATTAGGACTTGGCTTTCTGCAGACCAGTCAAGTTCTTCCACACTGACTTTTTTTTAACCTTGCCTTATACACAGAGGCATTGTTGTGTTAGAATAGAAAATGGTCCTGTTCAAACTATTGGTATAAAATTAGAAGCACACAATTCCCTAGAATAGCAT
>NW_015559071.1:89847-93800 GCF_001515605.1 Sinocyclocheilus anshuiensis | reverse complement strand
CCCCCCCCCCCCTCAAAGACATCTCTAATTTGACAGTTTACCATCAGATCTCATTCAGTGACTCTAGGCTACGTAGGACGGGACGAAACCATTCAGTGAATGGGGGGAGATAATTTGGCTGGAAATGCAGAAATAAGCCGTAATTTTGTTTTATTTGTAACTCTTTGGTAGATACATTAATAATTTCTATTACATTACTACTATACTACTAACTACTAATAAAACAGATCTCTGGGGGCCCCAAAAGTCTGTGGGCCCGTAGAATCGTCTTCATATTTTCTACTACTGTTACTACTAATAAAACAGATCTCTGGGGGCCCCAAAAGTCTGTGGGCCCGTAGAATCGTCTTAACTCCCCATATTTTCTATATGATAATGAGCCCACAGAAAGTGTCACGGCTTACATGATGTTGTTGTGCTGTAGTAAGCAAACCCACACCCTCAGGGCAAATACTGGGATAACATCTGGGTAAAATAGTCAAGTATGACCACCCTCAGCTCTCCTTAGCAGCTAATTAGAAATGAGGACATAGAAGAGAAGAGAGAAGAGAGAAGAAAGCAGATCCCAATAATGTGTGCTCCACATTGTTTTGCCCTGTAATATAAAGTGACCCACTTACCTCAGCTAGACTGCCCGAATAAACTTAAAACAACTGGCTGAGGGTGAATGTACAAAAGGCTACTAATGGCACTGCATATTTTAAACTGTGCTTTTAAGAGGAACAAAATGCATCCATTAATTGGACAGGTCATTGAAAGGTTACATCAAAGGGTGATCTGTTCAAAGGAACCCTATTGTTTTGCTGACAGTCTTACAGAGACAAACATAATATAAATGCATTATGAATCCACTTAAAGGAATTGTTCATCAAAAATGAAAATCCTGTCATCATTTACTTACCCTCATGTTATTTCAAAACCCGATAACCCCATTTCTTGAGAGTCAATCTGAGTTGGTACCCAACCTGGAAGATGATAGATAGATAGATAGATAGATAGATAGATAGATAGATAGACCATTTCCATGTTATTACAAATGTGTTATAATTGTCTTCAATCATGCACGACACATACACATCTGTTTATCATCTTGAAAAACATGTTTTAATGATTCATGATCCTTTAGGTAAAGCTGTGACTTCCCAATAATTAATGAGTTAATTAAAATATCCTATTCTACTGTTTTATCCCACAGGAAGGTAAACAGAGATTCCGCTTCTGGTGGAGAAGGTGAAAGAGCTGCAACCACTGAGCGATCGATATGAAGAGAGCAAGAAGAGCATCATACTCAAGGACTGCAACACTTTAATTACAGTATGCCTGTCACTTTTCGGTGTATTCTTCTAGCTGTGTGTAAAGACCAATAATGGAGGACTTGAAATCACTTCTAATATATGCCATATTATAGCTCCCAGATTTTCTTGTTTTAGTTCTTTATTATTACAGTTTGTTTATTTGTTTATTTATTTTGAATTATTTTTTAAATATGCTTTGATTCGTTTGTATTTGCCTTGTTTGTTTGTTGTTATTATTATTATGAGTCATATCATAAAATCATTGAAGATGTCTTCCCATGCATCATCTTTTCAAATTTCAATGTTGTATCTCCACAAAACGTATTCTAATAACCCAAACACAGCTGTCTGTTACTGTTTACAGAGAAATGTGACAATACAGCAATAATCTGATCTTTTTTTTTTTTTTTCCATTTAGGAGATTACCCAGCAGTATTCGAGCCATTACAGTCTATGTGGTGTGAAGAGCTCTAAGAGGCTAATTTGGCTAATTGGAATGTCAGCGTCACAGGCACTCCATCTGATGGCATGTCATGCTGGTTAGTGGACACCGCAGGGAAAGGCTCACGGCAAGGGGTGATCACAGAACACCTGACCGTCTCAAAGAAACTCTCAGCTAAATGAACTGCCATTGGGCTGATTCCAATTATTTAGATGGTGGGTGGGTGGATTGCATAGGAGAGGTAAAATGAGCAAATGACCAGTAAATTAAGAACAATAAAGGAGTGATCATCAAGGGGTGGCTTCACAGAACCCAATTAAATTTGGTTTCTGACTAATGCACATGCTGTGTGCTTTTATTCTTTTTTTAATTGAGGGGAAAAAAAAAAAGAACTCTGCAACTTTGAGAAACTGCTATGAATACCGAGGGACAGATGGAACTTGTTATGCGATACAAGGATGGATATCAAAGTAGTTTTGAAAAGTAGCACTCTGAAATACTTAATTCTGATTGGCAGTCATGACATTCTGTGGTCAAATATTTTATTAAAATGATTTCTAAACTATATATTGGTTGTCCCTGACAACCAATTTTGAACACTGTAACAATTTTCTACCACTTTCATTTATTGTCATACTCTGCCTCTTTCTTCAAATTTAATAAAATAATTTCAACTCAAATCAATAATTCATATCCATTTATCTGTCTATTTTGTAAGCGGTGATGCATTAAGTATGTAAGGCATTTGCGAACATCACACAAAGGAACGAATCATCTCAGCTTTTCAGCTGTCAACCAAGCAGAACGCAAGTAACGAACAAAATCTTATCTCTGCTGAACTGGTTTCGAGCTAATTTAAGCAGTAAACTTAAGACAAATTCTCTGCTTGTGAATTCTCTCAGGTGAATTTAAATCACTCGTGAAAAAGAGTTAGAACTTTGAACGTCATGCAACCCAGTCAACTCTCATTCTAAAGAAACTGTATGTTGTGTGTATGTGTGATTTAGCGTAGTTTTAAACGTAATCTAGAGTAGCCAATAAAATTCATGTTTCATTTATAAAGAATCATTGTTTGGTGTCATATAATTTTAAGGTTAAAACTTTTGCCAAAGATCCCTTGCTACCTAGCTCGTAGCTTACTTGTAATAATTATTACAATAGCTTATAACTTATCAAAAACATGTATTAACCCGTCGCCAGGGAAATACAAAGATTCAAGTTGTTAAAATATACTAAGAATCACCGGCTCGCTGGACGACCCTTGATTTAAAGTGTAAACTATCAGATTTGAATTCAGCTTTAATCAGGTTGACTCAGAATATTCAGATTTGAGTCCTTTTAAAACCTGAATGAATTAATAATAATTAATTCCCTTACAACTGAGTTAATTTCATTACAAGTAATAACAATCAGACAGTCATTATCACTAAATAAACCTTAGCAGGATGATGCTAGAACATTACAGTATTTTGCAATAAGGATCAGTTGATTGCACTTAATATCTACATACAGTAGATGTATGTTTCTCACAAAAATGTCCATGACAGCTGCATACATCAGTCCCCTAAATCAGTGTTTCCCAACCATGTTAACGTAGCCCCCCAACACTGCACATGTTCATGTCTCCTTAATCAGACACACCTGATTCTGGTCATCAGCTCATTAGAGACTCCAAGACCTGAAATGGGTGTGTCAGACAAAGGAGACATGCAATATGTGACCTAAATTATAGTTTTAGTGGGCACAGAAGCAGACAGCAGCCATCATTGCACAGGGCCGTGCACAGGGGGTGGCCTGGTGGCTAGAGCCACTGCCCCTTTGCCCTCATCGGCTGAGGTGCCCCTTTCACCACCCCCCACCCTCACCCCTTCTCAAAGCGTTCTGTTACCGCTCCGCTAAATATTTACCTGGCAGGGGAGACACTATGATCAAGAAGGTGGTTCACCCAGGGTGAGGCTCGGCCATTGCACTCCGGTTGTGCTGACCCCTGCGAATTCCCCAAATGTGGGAATCTCGACTGCATAATTTATGGTAGTGGGGGACTGCATCGCGCTCTCCCCTGATTTTTTTTGGGGGGGAAGTCATGCCCTAATGGTTAGAGAGTCGGACTCGTAACCCAAAGGTTGCGGGTTCGAGTCTCGTACCAGCAGGGATTGTAGGTGGGGGGAGTGAATGTACAGCGCTCTCTCCCACCTTCAATACCACGACTGAGGTGC
>NW_015559071.1:80592-89805 GCF_001515605.1 Sinocyclocheilus anshuiensis | reverse complement strand
TTAAATGCAGAGCACTAATTCCAAGTATGGGTCACCATACTTGGCCACATGTCACTTTCACTTCACTTCACTTTTAAAGATCCGCTGATTCCGCTAATCTGCTCCGTGTTTTCCCGCCCTCTCCGCAGCATTTCTCACGATCTGTGTGCTGCTCTCTGGAGTGGAGACCACAGTTCCCGGAGCTCATTCATTGACAGGTAGATGCATTACAATCCACATTACAGTCAGTGGATGAATCGCTGAATTAGCCATTTGTTTTTGTATTTATGTCGGTAAAGTGATTAAAAGTGATTACAACAAAATATCCACGTTCTTAGAATTAGAATGTCTAATCAAATTATTATACCTGATCAGATCTAATATAAATAACACAAAATTTGCTGTTGTTGGCACACTTTGAAGAAAAAAATTGCCTTTGAAAAAACAGAGACAGAGAGAGAAAGAGCGAAGGGAAGCTGCTAAAGGCAGTTCAACATTGCAAACATGAATTCAAAGCTCCAGCAAGCCAGCAGGTAAATCAACATATCGAATATTTAGCAGTTTGTCACACTTTAATTCTTGTAATTAAGTATATTTCCCATTATAATCACTTGTCTTGATCATCTTGATACTAGTAATCTATAACACATATTTTATTAAAGGGGTGGTTGATTGTCCAGCTGACCAATCAGAGCCCATCGCCTATTTCTGAGGGAGGGGCTTCATAATAGCAGGAAATGATCAGCGCGTTTCTAAGAGAAAGCACAGAGCGGTGTGGAATAAAGGTAAATTATGTGAAAAATACTGCTGTAAAATATTACATTAAATGTCTAATACTTATAGGGGAGAGTGGGGTAAGATTAGCCATTTTTTACTTATGTGGTCCTCAAGATAAGGGAAAATGACACAGAAGTACAAAGAAAGTATCTATCCTATCCTATCCTATCCTAATGAAAGTATTTATATCATTTTAAATGATCAGAATGTTTCTATGACAAAGGGTTCTAAAATATGGCTTCTTATGAAAAAGTGTTCCCATGGCTCAGTTTGCCCCGGGTTAGGGGTAAGTTGACCCGAGTCGAGTCAGTGGGTAAGATGCACCATCTGGGTGTAAAATTACCATCTGACCAAATCTGATTCAAATCCATGTCAAATGAATAACAATATACAACTAATTTAATTATTTCCTTTTACAAACAGTCATATTTATTTTCATAAAGTTAACTTTAAAAACATAAAACCAACCAAATGAGGTTTAAATGTCAGTATTTAATTGTTTGCATTTCTGAAACAATCTGTTGAACACCAAAGTTGTAGCCTTCCTAAAAACAAACTAAACAGAGAGTTTGTTGGCCATTAGTGACTACAGGTGGAAAGATATATCTGATTATAATCCGATGAAAAGCATTTTCTGGTTCTTATCAGAGAAGGATTTGCACTTGTACACTGTCCCTATCAAATAAACTACAAATAATATGTATATATGATAAACTAAACCACTAATATCATATTAGAATACCAGTTTATAATTCAGAGATTTAACTTCAGTGCCTTATGGTGGGGTAAGTTAAAATGCTGACTCAATTTACCCCACAACATTTGGCTCACTTTGCCCCCTAGCTGCCATTTTGGAAAAAATAGCTACTGTTGTTTACCAGTTCAGGATAATATTTAGCTGAATGATTTGCATGGTTTTATTGCTAAATCACCTATATGTATCATAAGTATTTTTAGACCTTGATAAATTTGCTTTGATGTAACAACCATTACATCTGTTATTACTTTGACAAGCCATAACAGTTTTTAAAGTAAATGGGTGCCTTCCACTCCTCCCGTGTGTTTCTACTTTTCACAGTCTGACAGAAACGATGGGTGGTTCCAAAATACATGGTCACATGACAGTAAAAGTGTACAGCTGCCAAGATACAGGGGGCGGGTCAACTTACCCACTGGCTCAACTTACCCCACTCTCCCCTACTTCCATTGAAGATGAGGCAGAAGCAGGCTCAGAGAGTGAGGGAGAGCCCACTCTTATCAAAACATCTACAATAAAGTCTGAAATTATTACAGAGTGTGCTGTCTTCTCTTTTAATTGTATTTGTAACAACTGGATCATTTGAATTAACAAGCACCCACCCCCCTAGTGCCCCTTTTTTTGGTTTGGGCCACTGCCCCTCAAAGTGTCTGTGCACGGCCCTGTTGCATAACAACTCTGAACGACAAGCGGGGACTAGAAACTGCAACCTATATGGTGTGTTATATAGTCAGAACATTTTGGCTGTGTTTAAAACCTGTCATGATATTCTTCAGTGTAAACTAAAAGCAAAGATGATAAGGGGGCAACGAAAGTGATATGTTGCCTCAAACAACATGTTACTAATATTTGTCAAGAAGAGTCTGGATTACATTTAGTAATTATGGTCTAAAGATGGACTAAAGGTTTACTAGCAAAATATCATATCCACAGCTGTTTCACTCAAGTGTATGCTTCTGAACAGGTGCTCATGCCCCCCTAGGGCTGGTGCCCCCACAGCATGAAAACCCCTGATCTAGAGCAGTGGTCCCAGACTCACAGCTCTGCAGAGTTTAGCTTCAACCTTAATTAAATGCACCTGATCCAGCTAACCATCTCCTTCAGGATTATTTAAACACTACAGATATGTGTGTTGGAGCAGGATTGGAACTAAACCCTGCAGGACTGTGGCCCTCCAGGAGCTGAGTTTTGCACCTTCACTCTAGATCTTAACTATAAACATTTTCTTCAGACTGGACTTTCAAAAATGTAGGTAGTCATGCTTTATTTATTTATTTATGTTTTTTTTCCAAATGAGTGGGTTCTAATGTAGTTATAAATATAATGTAAAAAAAATTCTACCTTTATATTTAATCTTACAAAAAAAAAAAAAGGGAAATAGTGTTTGGGTGGTATAAGGAAAACATTATATTCGTATGTATATTGGTTAGGATACTGGGTCCAATTCATATTAGGTGTCTTTAACTACTATGTACTTACATCAAAAAAGATAAATTGTTAAGTAAAATGTAGAAGGTTAATGTTGTATTGCAAAACACATTTGCTACTATTTAGGTGTGATACCAGGCCAGTGCACAGACATTTTGGGGGTCAGGTGGTGCACCCTTCTCATACTTCTTTATATAAAAAATAAAATTTTGAACATCTTTTAATTAATTACACTAATTAACATTAGGCTATACTGTGGGGCTCAAGTAAATGACATATCAACAGTATCAATGAAATCAATCTTAACATTTATCACAATCCATTTACACTTACATAAACAATATTTAGAGATTAATGTTCTAAATATAAAATTTTAAATATAGAATAATGAAATGTTGGGGAAAATGAATTGATACTTGTATTACATATAAAACTAAAACCACCAATAGGTGGCGAAAAGTCTTAATAATTTTAACAGAGAATTATTAATCCAAACGATTTGTTCAAACCGGCTTATTCATTCATGAACAAAGCAAGCGACCACTGACTTTATGAATGGGTTATTGAATCATTGACTCACTAGATCCGTTCAAAAACACTGAATCATTCAAGAACGAAACACAATTCTGGTGGGAGAAGCAACTCTCCTGCTTTGTTTGGAACTATTTTCGTTGACAAAATAGAGCAATAATTAACTTATTATTTATTGAACTGTTGTATAGCATAACATATTTGCATTTGTGCTGATAATCAGGAAATAGCTCTCTTGCTGGGGACATTTATATTATTTTTGGTGGCATTTCTGACTTTTTACGCCAAAGCCAGGCTAGCTTGCTTGCTGTTAAGCTTAATTGAAGGCTACTGTCCAAGTTAGTCTGGCTGTAGCCTATTTAGATGTTTTAATAGTGGTTTAATTTCACCGCAGTGACAAACAGTTCCGAAGTTCAGTGCAAACACAATCGTTACCATGCTGTCACCAATGAAGGCAGGTCCGGGGGAAAAGTTACCGGAATGGGAGACATGGATGCTGCTCCACAGGCCGTGCGATTTATGTGAGTTAACTGCCGAAATGTCGGGGTCGGGGAGAATGAGGGGCTCATGCAGTCTTACAGAAATATAATTACAATTAGACCTTAAATGCAGTTGTCGTGGACACGTTTGAGAATTGATGCCACGAGCAAAAAAAAAAAAAAAAAAAAAAGTCTTGCAAAAAGGGCACTTATTTAGCCAGAGGCCAAAAGGGCAGATGCTTGAGCACCACTTGGGGTCTATCTGTGCACCTGCCTGTGCGATACAGTTAAGGTTAGAGCAGGTTTGATGTGGTCAGGTTTAAGGGTGGGTTAAACAGTATTATTACAGATGTATTTACAGAAAAAAATTACAGCTACAATTACATGCAGATATTTTTAAATGTAAGTACAATGTAAATGTATGTGTCCACACAATAAGTGTATTGCATCAAATTATTAATTTAAATGTTAGTACATACTTGATAACATTTAATACAAAGTGGGTCTGGATATTGATTTTAATTTTCTGAGTCATCTGCTGCAGTGTCACACATTTAACAGTTTCAATGTTCTGTAACAAACATGTATGCAGAAATATATGTCAAAAGCCCACAGGCATAGTCCCACAGTAATACCAGCATTTTAGCCATTAAACACCAAAATAAATAAATTAATTCATTCATTCATTCATTCATTAAACCTCAATGTCAATAAGACAGTAATACATTTCAGGCACATTTTTCCCAACAAAACTTGTTCTTATAAATAAATAAATAAAGAAAGAAATACAATAAAAAAGAGGAGAGAATGTAATTACAAAAGTCAGCCATGCCTAACGAAACAGGGCTTTAAGCCAGTCATAGCATTGCTCCTGAGCGATTTCATTTGTCACTTTCATTATTCATACTCAGCTGTAAACAGGACTGAATGAGTTTTTTGCCATTCTGAAACGGCAGGTAATTTGGCCTGAGCCAGAAGAGCCGCACTAAACGAGGAGGCAAATGAGAGGTGGATATGTATTCACGGTTAATTGAGAGAGAGGGAGAGAGCACAAAGATTCCTGGGTAATATGAGTAAATTAGCATTCTAGAGTGGACGACTGTACAGCTGGGTACAGCTAGAACGCAATTGCATGATGTGAATGTGCAATGTGAAACTTAAATGCAATTAATGATAACTTTATTTATTTATTTTTTCACTTGAAGCATTCTTCATAGTATCTTATAGTGTTCCATTGAAGTTGGCATACAGGTTTGGAATGAAATAAGGGTGAGTAAACGATCTCTAAAACGCATTTCTGTAATTTCAGACTGCGACTGGTTATTCTGAACCACAACACTTTATAAAAAAACAGAAGTGTATGCAAATTACCAGTATTCATACACTTCTAATCTAATATGTTATTGATATACCAACAGCCTTTAAAAATAAAACTGGTCATTAAATCAGTCTGAAAAACTTGCTGCTGAAAGCTTAACACTCTCTTGTGCCAATCACATTCAGAGGCACTAGAGGAAAAGAATGAAATAAAATCTGTTCTTCATGTCTTTCATTTATCTGACAAACTCCATCACTCCAGTGAAGTCAAACTGTCTAGACTGATGGCAGTCTCACTCCTCTGGATTTAATTAAATTTAGACATCTGTTCATTTGAAATCGATTTCTTCTGTGTGAGAGAGAGTGTGTGTGATGCTCCTGTTTTTTTTTTTTTAGACTCAAGTATAATTGTCAGTGTGAATGAAGGTGGAAATGACATGGAAATGGAGCTACAATGGTGCAGTGAAGTGATGTCTGAAATTGTTAGTATAACAAAAGTGATGAAACAAAATGTTGAAACATGATCTGATGATTTACCCTTTAATGATTTAGCTCAGACTTTGTTAAAGCTTCTTTACAGACTCAACTATCTCAATGTGGTTCAGTGTTGTTTCAACTGCACTATGACATCTCACAGTTTGGCATGGCGTTCCAGATCACAGAATGTTAGCAGAGTGGAAGAAAAGTGGGATGCGGAATTGTGTGAGTATGTCTGGAGTGCAGAGGGAATTCTTTTGTAAATCAGTGTTATCTTTGCTTGCGGATTGCGCTGAGTGAGGTTTCAGATTTAATTCCTATTTCTTTATTGGCAAAGAATCATTTATTTAATTAACATGCACAATTAAAGTAATTATGTTATTACAAATTTAGGGTCAGTAAGATTGATTGATTGATTTATAAAAATGTGTTTAAATGTATTACTTGGTTACATCCAAGATGGCGGCGCGGTCGGACGCAGCGGCTACTCCGGGTCCCAAAAACGGTGTTTTTATGTCTGTTAGTCTCGTTATCGCAAAATCAACAGATAAACACTCGGAAACACATCTATGATTGACAGAGCCTTCTGGAAATCGGCAGTGAGTACAAACAACAGCTTTCGCCGGTGACTACTGAGAAGCTACGAGGCCTCTGTCTGCTGCTGAAGCTGAACCCCCGGGACCGCGGCCTCGCCTGCTGATGCTACCCGCACAACACAGCGACGCCGGCGATGTGAGAGGGGACAGAAGCGCGGCAAGTGTGGAGGCACACGAGCTAGGCTAAGGGCTAACCCCACTAGACCAGCGTGTGTTAAAGCAGGGGAATAGTGTTTATAGTTCAGCAAAATTGGTGTGCTTTTTGAAAAATAGTGTTATGGTTTTGAAGTTTTAGATCAAAAGCCTGGTTATAGTGTTTTAGCAATCGAGAAAAACTGTAATAAAGTCGGTGAAAGGGATTTTGTGCCTCTTTGAGATGGCACAATAATGCGTCATTTCCTAAAAAAGGTAAAATTTCACCATGTGGTGGGTTTTCCTAGATCGCATCACATTTTTAATATAACTCCGACTGGATTTGTCTGAAAGAAGAAAGTCATATACACCTATGACTTGAGGGTGAGTAATTTATGGGCTAATTTTCATTTTTGGGTGAACTAACCCTTTAAAGATACTAAAGTTAGTCAGTCAAGATCAGTGAGTGATTTTCTCTTTTTCGTTTGTAGTTTGATTAACATTATAGATACAAACAGTAGCAGGAATATTAGCCTGCTGTCACTTTACGAGCTGCACGGATCCAATTTATTGATACACATGCGTTTTCTTTCTCAGCTGTCTACGTTCACTCAAGTCACGGGTGTTTTAACATAATTGTGTGTGTATTTGACCACTGAAGCACAATAACTCGTGAAGGAGAACTAAATTCGTAATCGCAGGCTGTCTGAGAGAGGCAGCTTTCCGTGCGTGCGCTTCGGTGTGTGATCACAAGTTCTTTTTCAAGGTTTATTGTGCTTAATAACTCTTTTTAACATCAAGCACAAGTTAGGCGAATTGTTAATTTTGTTGTGATAGTATGTCCTTTTAGCAGTGGAGACATTAGCAGAGAATGAAGAGAGGAGTGATCAATATACATTAAGGTCAGTAGGATTTTGTGATTTGCGCCATACTCTTTCTGCAGCTCTAAGCTTAGAACGATGCTCACAGAGAACATCAGATATCCAAGGGGCAGAAAAGGTGGTACGAGCTGGCCTGGAAGACAAGGGGCAGACACTGTCTAAACAAAACGTAAGAGTGGAGCAGAAAGTATCAGTAGCACTGTTAACATCAAGAGATGATAACTGTTCACTGGGAGGAAGCGAAGATGAAACCATAGCAGATAGCCGGGAGGGTGAGAGTGAGCGTAGGTTACGTCAAAAAGTGACGTGTGGGGAGGTATGTGTTGTGTCAGGAACCATGTTGAGGTTAAGAGTGAGGAGGACGTGATCTGAGTGTGTGCAGTGGAGTAACCAGTACATGATCAGTGGAGCAGTGTCGTGTGTAAATAAGGTCCAGTTTGTTGCCTGATTTGTGAGTAGCCATAGTTAACACTCGCTTGAGATCAAAAGAGGCAAGCAGAGTGTGGAAGTCTACAGCCTGAGGTTTATCTAGGTCAGGGGTGGTGAACGTCCGTCCTGGAGAGACGCAGCCCTGCAGAGTTCAGCTCCAACCCTAATTAAACCTCACCTGCCTGTAGCTTCCTAATAACCCTTCAGACCTTGATTAGCTTGTTCAGGTGTGTTTGATTAGGATTGAAGCAAAACTCTGCAGGGCTGCGTCTCTCCAGGACGGACGTTCACCACCCCTGATCTAGGTAGATGTTGAAGTCTCCAAGCATAACTAGGGGAGTACCATCCTCAGGAAATGTTGAGAGCAGCACATCTAATTCTTCCACGAAGTTACCTAGTGGTCCTGGGGTCAATAAACAACTATAAAATGGATTTAAGAGGGTGGGTAATAGTGGCTGAATGTGATTCAAAGGAGCTGTTGATACTCAGAGATGGTAAAGGATTAAATGTCCAATCATTAGAGATAAGCAGACCAGTACCTCCACCTCTTCCATTCAGATGGGGGGAGTGGGGAAAAAGATACATTATTGGAGAGTGCTGCAGGAGTAGCAGTGTCCTCTGGTTTAAACCAGGTCTCTGTCAGGGCCATGAGGTTTAGTCTTGAATGACTAGTAATAGAAGTAATAAAATCTGCTTTGTTTACAGCAGACTGGCAATTCCAGAGACCAATAGAAAAAGAAAGTAGTGTATTAGTAGACATAGGCAACGTGCGCAGGTTGTTAGGATTGCGCTGCCTACAGTGTGCAATGTGTGGTTTGCGAGTGGTAGTGATAGTAGGGATCTGAAAACACATAGTAAGAATTGGTTATTAAAAACTGAAAACAGAAGGGAAACAAGTGGTAGGAAAGAGAATGATTCAAAAGCGATACTTATGTCCCTTGCTGGTGTACCTGCTTTGTGGAGTCGAACGGTAGATTTGATGGCCTTTACACTCTTCAGTCTTCACACGAGGAGGCCTTCACACGAGGGTATACTAAGCTTCTTATATTCATCTAACAAAACTGAAATTGAATTCAGCTGATCACACTTTCCTGTTTATCACAACAAATGGCCAAGCAAGTGCATGACACTGACAAGGTGCGCGATACAGTACGAGACCAAACGCTATTTCAGCAATGATATTACGCAGCGCCTGAAAATAGTCCCCAGCACGCTCCCTGTGCAAGCAGGTGGTCACATTGGTAATGTTGACGGAAGTTGCGCCTGCTGCACCCATAGTACGGCAGCAAATTTCCTTGATTATTACGCCAGAATGAGAGTATAGTTCCTAGCCATATCGGCCTAGAAAATCGCAACTTTTTATTTTACGTCGGTCTTAGTACATGATGTAACTACAGAAGAGTCAAGTTTTAAATAGGAAAAATATAGAA
>NW_015559071.1:77789-79552 GCF_001515605.1 Sinocyclocheilus anshuiensis | reverse complement strand
CAAACTCGGTCCTGGAGGGCCGGTGTCCTGCAGAGTTTAGCTCCAACTTGCCTCAACACACCTGACTGGAAGTTTATATGCCTAATAAGAGCTTGATTAGCTGGTTCAGGTGTGTTTAATTAGGGTTGGAGCTAAACTCTGCAGGACACCGGCCCTCCAGGACCGAGTTTGGACAGCCCTGCTTTAAACGGAGGGAACAGTATAAGAATTTGTGAGTACGGTTTATAAACTGAGGGGACGGATTGCAAAACCGTCGCCACAGATTTTTATTTAATTTTTTTTTTTCAACTTCAGGCACTCAGAGCGTTCCTACAAAAACGCGAGGTGGATAAAATGTGAGGCGCCCGGGAAGCATAAACAGAGCACAAATCACTCACTGCCAATAGAAAACAATTGAAAAAAGATACCTATCATTGCAAAAAAATCTGATCGGGGCCTTATTCCATCAACCAAATCACAATCACACTGATATTAAACAAGTTTCACTGAATCATCTTTTTTTTATTTTAACTGTGCTTAGGGGTCATCATTTTGACTGTAATTTGTACATACCTGTACATGTGTGTGTGTGTGCAGATGATAGTGTTTCCTTCCTTTCAAATAACCTTCATAGGCTTCCCAGGACTCTTGGCCAAGCTGTCTCTAATTCTTGATCAAAAGGAATTCCTCTCTCTTCTTCTGCAATGGGGCAGCCGTCCCGTGTGGAGTTTTCAGAAAGTATTGGCGATGGAACCACTCAGATGGTATGTCTGGGCATTTAGCACTACACATGGAGAGAGCTGGTGGGAGCACATAGGAGGAGGGAGAGGTGGAGAGAAGGATGGAGAGAAACTATGTGTGTGGTTGGAGGGAAGGATGGTGGAGAGGAGAGGGGTGAGACTAAACAAAGGCCAGGATATGTGCATTTCCTTTTGTGATTCATATACATTTATTTTCTTTTTTTTTTAGTGCATGTTTAGTTTGTATTTCAGCAAGTGGAGTTTAATATTCGTGGGCTTCTGTGTTCAGTGTATATTTACTGTGTCAATTTGTTGTAGCGTCTGAACCAATCAGACACAATTTTTTTTAGTTATATTTAACAAATACTCTGTAACACCCCTCAATCAGCAAACCAACTATGAGGGTCTATTAGTGTTCTAAGAATCTTTAGTAGTTTTTGCATCAACACCCAATCGAATTACGTATGCAAAATACCATGCTCTGAGACAGAGTCCATTGGAGTCACCATTGGCTCTTTGAAATCCCAGAGGAGTGACCTCGATAGAAGATAAAGGCCTCACATCAGTGACCCGCCTTCAGTCGGCAGTTCTGTTAGATTCTCAGAAGATGAGGATGTGAGCTAGAACGCTTCTGCAACCGTTAAGTCTGCACCAGGCTTTGGCCTTGTCTTTACATTCACCAATGATCCTTGGATCTCAGCTGACGTCTCTCTTAGCTCTTCATCATCTTCATCTGGGATAAAACTCTCCCGACCACCAGAGTCAGAATAACATCTTTTTGGAGTTCATCACTCTTCAAACCCGGAAGAAGGTGATAGCGACTCCTACAACACCGAACCTCCAAACCATCAAGACTTTCATCCGAGACTGCATCTGTACGCCCGTTCCAGGCCAAGGCAATGCAAGTATCATACATTTAACTAAACAAAACCGAGGTTTAGTATAAGCTGTAGACCCCGTTCTAAAACGGCGCTGATGGTTTCACTCAGGTGGTTAACTGACTCTTTTCATAGCTTCATTCTCTGGTTTTCCTGATGGTTTCAT
>NW_015559071.1:66665-72469 GCF_001515605.1 Sinocyclocheilus anshuiensis | reverse complement strand
ACCCCGAACCTCCAAACCATCAAGACTTTCATCCGAGACTGCATCTGTACGCCCGTTCCAGGCCAAGGCAATGCAAGTATCATACATTTAACTAAACAAAACCGAGGTTTAGTATAAGCTGTAGACCCCGTTCTAAAACGGCGCTGATGGTTTCACTCAGGTGGTTAACTGACTCTTTTCCCATAACTGCATTCTCTGGTTTTTCTAATGGTTTCATTCATCCACTTTAACTCCCCTTTGTATGTATGTGTGAGTATGTTTGTTTATTTAGACTAGTTATGTGTTAGTATTTAGTTAATAAAACGTTTGTGCACAAATTACATGAGTTTCCGATTCTGTCACTGCTTGTGGATAATGTGCCTTTAACGATTCCTGATCTTGTTACATGCTCTGTTGCATTAGTACTGTAAGAAAGTTATTTTGGCTGGTCTAGCCTGAAAAATAACCTTTTTAATGCTATTTGAGCATAAGGAACAATGTTCATGTGGCAGTTCATTTCAGATTTTGTCGCTGATTTGAAATATGTAATTTAATTGTTTCAGGATTCCCCTATTCATTTAGATAGGACTTGGTCTTGGATTCCCGAAATCTCATTTGCCCTTTCCCATGTATGAGTGATTGTTTGTTTGTTTGTTTGTTTGTTAGACTAGTTTGTGTTAGTGTTTAGTTAATAAAACTCTTGTGCACAAATTACATGAGTTTCTGATTCTGCCTTGCAAATTAATGTCCCTTTACGATTTTGATCCTTTGTACATGCTCTAATGGATTAATACTGTATGAAAGTATTTTCTGTGGCCACAAAAATATCCTTTCCTAGAGATGATATGCACTTACACTAAATGTTCGCTGGACGAAAAGATTAGTTGAGGGCAATTTAATTCTGCTACAGTTACTACTGGCAGCTGATATAAATAATTGTAATTATTCATAATTAATTCTAATTATTTATATACATTTCTCTTTTGAGCTAATTTGCTACATTGTTGAGGCAGAACAATGTGTGTGCGTGTGTGTGTGTGTGTGAAGGAGCAGATTGTCTGGCCGCTAAAGAGGCATGTGGGCCCACAGAGTCCGCCCCAGGTCAACCATAGCCAGAAGCAGATGAGCAGGTAGTCAGTTGTAGCTGCCAGTAACCAGTAACCGCCATTCACCAATGTGGCCCGCCAAGCAGAGAGATGTGACAGCACAGGCCACTTGCTGAGTGCCAAGCTGTCCGGTAGATCCGCACATGGGCCTGACCAGTTTCAGCGGGACAGCACTTCCCCAACAGTGCAAAACAGGATAGATGGAGAACGTCCTTCAACGGGACGCTTGGGTGTCCTGCACAGGCTTTCATACATCTGTTATGAATGCAAATCTGCAATGTCCCTTAAATTATGCCAACTATTGTTCACTTGTTCACTGCGTCTCTTCTTCTGTCATTGCACCATATGCTGTCTTTCTTTAATAATTTCCTCTTTTATTTACTTGACTTTTTCAGGTTCGAGCTCAGAATAGGGATTCATGTTTATAAGCCAAGTTAGTTGCATTTACAAACAATTTGACTACGGTTTAATTCAAAATCACCCAAGTATTCAAAATACATGTAACAAACAATATTGGTCAAATATGTGATGCTTATTTATTTATTTATTTATGTTTTATGTATTTATTGATTTTTGTAATTATTATTTGTTTTTTTTTACCTATTAGTTTCTTTAAAAAATAAATGCAGTTAATACACAGAAAGACTTGAATACTGTAGTTTAACACAATATTATATTTATTTAGTTATTTTTGGGGATATCATAGAGTGGACTTCTAGACCTTAATAACTGTGTCAAAGGTCAATAAATGACAAATAAAGATTAGTTTAGGTTGTAAAATTATGTGTCCAAAAATTTCTACAATTATTATTTCCCAAATATCATAATATCAATATTTTTAATATACTTTTTCCCTGATTTTTTTTTTTTTTTTTGTAAGGAAAATAATTCATCACATGACATTACATTTAAACTTTTTTTCTTGAAAATTATATTGATGTATTTTTTAAAAATCAACAATTTATTTACTTTTTCCCTGTTTTTTTTTTTTTTTTTGTAAGGAAAATAATTCATCACATGACATTACATTTAAACTTTTTTTCTTGAAAATTATATTGATGTATTTTTTAAAAATCAACAACAATGCAAAGCATTCTTAGAAAATACGAAGATTTTATAAGAATCTTAAATATTTTTCATTGTCTTTGTTGGACACTCTTATTTGTCATTAACAAATTGCACACAAGGTTACACAATTTAGCATGATATAAACCAACATAAATGATGCAGTATACATTCAAAATGTGTAATTGTGTATGTGAGGACTGCAGCTGTAGTGAAAAGAATAACAACAATAATATAGTGAAAGAAGAAAATAATGCAATAAATGCACTGCAATACACAACAGGTGCATATGTCCATGTATGTTTTTTTGTTTGTTTTTTTTGTTTTTCATCTGATATGAATGCAATTATTGCTGTTTTCATTGAAGAGTCTATCTTCACTCAGTACTATTTAGAGTGTTAAAGAATAAAAATGAAACAACCAATTCAATAAATGCAATGAGTTGATGAAGTTTTGAATGGAGACTAGATACCGCCTCCGGACTTCCACCAGTATAGCACCAGCTGAGCAGAGGCTCTGCATGGCTGCATCTGTCTGGCTTGCACTCACTCTCTGACAGATGTCTGAGCTTGGGAAGAATGACAGCACTTGAGATGGGAGATGTCTGGATGCCACTGTGAAACTGCACATATGGCCGCCGTGCAGAGAAACATGGGCAGGGGGCTGTGGAGAGAGACAGAGACGGCGAAAGAGAGAGAGAGAATGGGAAAAGAGGTGGTGTTATCTTCTCGCTTCAATGATTTCACCATCTGATTGTGATGTAAACCACATTTGACAGAAATGGAAAGCACTGACATTATGGAATTGTTTCTACTACAGATTCAGAATTAACAAATAACGTTTATAAAATGTACACCTTGTAATGCATCAGTTGTACTTCATGTGGAATTTTGGTAAAAGCTTGCAGAAAGGAACATTTTATCCTTGCATCCAAATAACAATATGTCTTGTCACATTTGTTGTTCACCCAAAAATTTAAATACCGTCATCATTTACTGTTATTTCGTGTTGTTCCAAACAACATGATTTTCTTTCTTCTGCAGAACCTGTTTTTATTGTTAACTAAAAACCACAAACTAAAACTATTAAAAACCATTTTCAATGAACTAAAATAAAATAAAATTAAATAAAATATTAAAACGCCCTAGAAGAAAACAAATAAATAAATAGTTTTATGATGCTTGGGCAATTAACTGAAATGTATTTATTTAATTTGAAGTACTAAAATTACTAAAACTGAAATAAAGTAGAAATTACAAGTATAAAAAAATACAAATGCACAAAATTACTAAAGCTTAAGCTATAATTAAAAATAAAACTGAAAAAAAATGTAAGTTGGTATTGTTTTTGACAATGCTATTGAAAGTCAATGGTGTAAAACAGAATTGGACTTCCAGTTGAACTGTCCCTTTAAGTGTTCCTCAAAAATTAGTGTACACACTTTCTTGAAAGTCATTTGGTAAGACGTCAATACCAAAAACATAATTGTAAATGCAAATGCAAATGTTACTTTACTTATCAAATGTGAACTTGTATAATTAGAAAGATTGATTTAGATGCCATATTATTATGGTCTATGAGCTAGTAATTAGAGAAATGTGCTTACGTGCTGAGATGTAGGTGGTGTTGTACAGTTTCTGCCTCTGAGGGACTGTGTCTGATCCTTTTGATCTTTCAGAGGACAGAGAGCGAGAGGAAACCTTCTCCCTTTTAGCCCTGTTACCTTGGCTACCAGCCAAGTAGCCAATCACCACTATGGTTTTTGTTTCCCACCCCTCCTTCCAGTACCATTTTAGCCATCCTAGCACTTCCTCGGGGTGTCTGACATGCTGGAATGCTGGATTGACAAGCAGAGATATTTTGGTAGACAGCCAACATTTTACACATAAGGAGGAACATGCTGGAAAAAAGAGCATGCAAATTCTCAATTAATGGCTGGCTAACTCTCTCCAGGGATGTCTGATAAAAGCCTGCTAAAAACAATGAAATTAATCTGTTTTATGTGGAACAATTTTATAAGTGTTCAAAAGAGTTTGTATCCATTTATCATTTCTATGCATACATGCCTGAGCTCTGTATCACTGGTAGAGATCTAGAACATGGTTTGTTTCACCAGGAAGTCTCTTCAACATTAATTACTTAAACCAACAAAGACTTTATATGCTCCCGAGTTAGCATGAAACAAAATAAATAAATAAATAAATACAAATGAAAATGAAAAACAAAACAAAAAACACAATGCATAAAAGACTATGCATAATTTCAGGCTACTGCATATGACATTAGAGTGCATCAGGCAAAACAAATGATTTTTTCTCACATCACTGGCTCTGTTCAGCAGCACTGCATGTGACAGATGCAGTAACATTATTCTCCTAGTAGCCTAAACTGCCAAAAATGTAAATTATATACCAAACACCGTCATTTAAAAAACAGTGAGCAACTGGTTGGTACAGTAGCTACGACTTGCAGAATGAGAAGAAGAAGAATGTGGTTAAGGTTAAGGTTAGGTAGTTGTGCTGATGCTTTTCAACATCTGCTCACACTGAACTCATCCCTGATTGAAGTTCAGCTAATCAGTCAAATAATTCAGTAATATTATTCCTGCAGCAGAGATGTTTGTTTATCCATATGTATTGCACTGGTATCATCTTATCACTTAAGTTAATGCATCAGTTAACGTTAATTATACGCATATTTTTAACTATAAGCATGTAAAGCATTCATTAACCTTTGTTATTGTTAGTTAATATAAATACAATTGTTCATTGTTCGTTCATGTTAGCTTAAGTGCATTTACTGATGTTGACAGATACAACTTTTTAAAACTGTCTTAGTAAACATAGAAATTAATAAATGTAATTAACATAATACATGTCATTGAAGTGTGTTTGTACTCATTAACAATTAATTTGTTAACTTTAAATGTTACCTGTATCTGTTTAAGTTGGATAACTACTTTTTTTTTTCTGGTTCAGAGCATTGTATGGGAAGGATTTATTTGTATTTAAATGCATATTTATTTATTTATATTACTTTTATTATTATTATTATTATTATTATTATTATTATGCATGCATAAATAAATTGTGAAGAGAGGACACTAAAAAAACGTATTTTTCACCTGACTTGCATAACTGCAAATACCTGTATATGGGTAACCATCATTTACATGATATGTGGATATAAGGGTTGGATACAAGGAGAGTAACATATAAATAATCTACTGATAAAAGAAACATTTACTTAATAGCTTTCAATAACTTAACTCTCATCAAATTTTAAAGTTTATTTTTTTAGTTTGAGTTTGTCTTTATTGACGCTGTGCTTTCATGAAAAAAAAAAATTCAATTCAAGTTTATTTGTATAACGCTTTTCACGATACAAATCGTTGCAAAGCAACTTTACAGCAAATTAGGTTTCTACAATATTTAGTAGTAGCTTATCAGTGGTGACTGTCAGTTAATAAACATATGGCAGAAATTTACAGAAATTAATCAAAGATGTAATCAAACAGACGATGAACACTATTAACAGCAATTATTATATGACGCAATCACACTTATAGCAAAATTTGGTAGTTCTGTATGTTGTTTCATGGTTGGCATCATCTGAGGTCCTCTGAGGGGTTGGCATCATCTCTTCTCGGGTGTT
>NW_015559071.1:61952-65248 GCF_001515605.1 Sinocyclocheilus anshuiensis | reverse complement strand
ATCATCTGAGGTCCTCTGAGGGGTTGGCATCATCTCTTCTCAGGTGTTCTGGATCCAGACTGAAGCTTGTGTAAAGCCTAGTTACAGCAAAAACAGAGAAACAAATAGAGACAATTAGCGTAGCTGCCCTGAACCTTTCATGTCCTCGTCGATACGTGGGAAGCGGTCCTGACACGATGATCGTTGCGGGCGATGTGCTGTGCACCATCTCGATCAGGCTCCTGAAGTCCCTCTTCAGTGTCTCCTTCTGCCGCAGTTTGATGTAGTTAACCCCGGCGTGAAGCATGCCCGCTCCGGGGCTCTCGTCGCCCTTCAGGATCGCGGGTATCTGCGCAGACACATCGAGAACACAAGCACCAGGGAAACAGTGAGTGTGCATTTTACATTCAGCTAACGTAGCACGGACGTGCCGGACGATGGAGTCTCCGACGATCACAACGTTGTGTTCTGTCTCGCGGAGGGGAGCGAAGCGGTTCCGGGTGGAGATCTCGAAGACCGGAGGCGCCGGAGGGGGAGAGGTCGTCGCCCGGGGTCTGGCTCTCGCGTTCCGTCTCGCGGAGGGGAGCGAAGCGGTTCCGGGTGGAGATCTCGAAGACCGGAGGCGCCGGAGGGGGAGAGGTCGTCGCCCGGGGTCTGGCTCGCGTCTTCTGGTGTGGGTAGACCCAGGGTCCGTGGTGTCCTGGTGCCAGAGTGAAGGACATCTGGGAAGATCACGTCCTGGGTGCACCGGGCCTGTGCAGAGAAACACACGGATTAGAGGTGGTGGGAGAGTTAGCAGCACGCTGTATACTTACCCCGGACTTGTGAGCATCAGCCCGAGATGTTTCCAGCGCAGCTCTCCGCTCTATCAGCTGGGCCTGCCTCTCCACCAGGTCATAGATATGCTTCTCCATGGCCTCCAGCTCGAGCTGCATTCGGTGTAGTGTCCTCACCTGCACTCAAAGGTAGACACACATCCGCCATTAAAGCAAGTAATAAGGAGTAAAACAATGGTAATGTGTGTGAATAGAGTATTAGCAATATAAGCGAGATTAGCGGCAACCACGCTAGCGATGCTAACGGGCTATAAGGTAATAGCGGACTCAGGAAATAAAATAGAAGATAAAGAATTAACTTGATGGAGCTCAAACTCAAAACACACGGCAGCAACAAACAGGAAGTGACGTATGTTGACGTATGTCAATGTCATTTTATGTTGACGTATTTTAACATAACATATAAATACCTTATTTATTTGGGTTACAACGCAAGTAGGCTATAGCCTATCCGTCTTATTTATTTTGTTAATAAAATTTAAATGTTTAATATAGGCCTATGCAAATTTGCCATTGTACTATTTTATGGCTGATGTGTTTTAATCAGGGGCGTAGCATCGGGATATGCAGGTGCATATGGGCCCGGGCGTATTGGGGGCCCGCCGAGCTGAGAGGGGGGAACCTTTAATTGAAACGAGGGAACGAATAGAGCCCTGCATGAGCCCGGCCCTTCCGACAGCTTATCAGAATTCTTGGCCTGAGTCTGACCCGAGCCAGTGTCTTTTTTTCTCTCTCTCTCTCTACCCTTTATACACAGCTGCTGTTGCAGCAAATAGGCTAGTCCAGTTTTTTTTTTAATGGCAAAGTGGTTATATTTTCTTTTCGTTTCTTTATTAAGTTAATTTAGAAACATTTTTGGAACATTTTGTTTGTTAAATTCAAGTTATTTTTTTTTTTAAGTAACGACCAAGCGGCGGACTGAGTTGAGCATATGTTTGATCAATTTAGCCTTCTCAAAATCAACACGACTTACCTAAAATAAAATCTATCGACATAAAACACTTCAGGCAAATCACAACATTAATTTTAAAAAAATGGTACCTAGATAAATGTATGCTGTTAGACGCATATACACAGTCATTTGTGCAGAGAGTGGAAGCATGCTTTGCAGGACATGGAGGCACCAGCACAGTCACTTGCATTTTTAATGAAACTTAACATACGCCGTCATTTCTGCTCATAAAGGTAAGTGTCACAATCTCTCTGGGAGGAAACGAGGAACGAGGAGACGCTGGAGTTAGCACGAACAATAGTCTTTAACAATCCAATGGGGAGACAGATCACAAGGAAGACATTCACCTAGTAGAACCGACAGAGACAGACTGCACAGACTAGGACTTAAATACAGGGGATGATTGGGGAAAACACAGGTGTATGGGATGACTAATCAAACTAATTAACAAACCGAGGACAGGAACATGACCAAATAAGGGAACAGAAACGGGCAAAACATGACACAGACAGTCCATGATCCTGACATTACGCCCCTTCCCGGAAGGTGCGTCCTCGCACCGTAGCAACAACAGAGGGAGGCGTGGATGGGAACTTGAGAGGAGGTTCCGGAGGAGGACGGACACCCGGGAGGGGGCCGGCAGACAGAGACCACGGAGGTGATGAAGGAGGGAGGAGCTGGCAGGAGGAAGGTGCCCAATAGAGCCGGTGGGACGTAGCAATGAGGTGCAGCCGGAGAAGCGGAGTCCTGCGGGCATTTGTGCATCTCCGGGCATCTTAACTCTGGATCGGAAGCCCTCTCTAGGTTGAACACGGGAACAGGATGGCGCTCAGGAGGAGCGGATACTTGAGGGTGCTTACGTGGAGCCGGCTGTAAGGGAAACAGGTCAATTTAGCTCAAAGGGAATCATTTAAGATTTTAAAGGGAATTTGGACAGAATCACTGTTTTACGGCTGATCATTGAGACGGCCAGCGATTCATTGAACGAGCCGTATAACATCAACTCTGCAATGGATATTAATATCCAAAATATAGTGAAAACACTATTGATTAGCACAGTAACAAGATCGGCAGTTTAAGACATTAACTTGTAAGCTCAACACCCAAGATACTTCTCTTTTCAATATAAATAAGGCTTTATTGGATAAATCTAAGACATATAAACTAATCTAACACATAAACACACGCATTCACACAAGTTGCAGAAAGAGAGAAAGTGAGGAAATAATTAGTTTAAGAGGATGAAAATGTGAAATCCCAAGTTTACAGCAATATGTGCACTTGCATAGATCTGAACAACCATCAATCACTTGATTAACCCTCGCATTGAGTTCCTCAATGAGGTTAAAATTTATATTAAATGCACCAGTTCAGCTAGAATCTTGAGGTACTTGCGTTGTGTTGTCTGTATCCGGTGGGGGGGGGGTTCCCTTTTGTTGTCGTCCTTGCAGAAAAGGGGGTTTCCCGCGGTTGCTGATTGGCTGGAAGTTCAGTCTTGGGAAGCCAGTGGTTGGGCGTTGGCTGACGAC
>NW_015559071.1:57847-58231 GCF_001515605.1 Sinocyclocheilus anshuiensis | reverse complement strand
CCGAAGCACGCTGTAACGGCACTCTAAGAACGCAAAGTAATGGCAAAAAGCCATGACTAAAAAGCCAAAAAGCTAAGAGAGGGTGATTTGATGGTGTCCTGAGTATTTAAACTGGGCTTTTGGACACCTCCCAAATGGTGTTTTGACCAATTAGATATCGTGTTTGCTGGGGTGTTGTATCTCCCAATTCCCAATTCATAAATCAAAATGTTATCTCATCAGGCACATGGTCTGAGTTTTAACGCTCTTATAATTTTGAATTTTGGACATGATTTTTATAACAAGAATATGATACATTTGACAAAGGATTGATTGGAAGAAACGTTTCAAGCAAGAAGATTCAAACACACACATACTAAACATGAATATGATCCTATAAACTAT
>NW_015559071.1:42229-57807 GCF_001515605.1 Sinocyclocheilus anshuiensis | reverse complement strand
GTTATGCATAGAAATGATTAGTTGCTCACAAGTCCTTTTAGTGTCATTTAGGTGCATGGAAAGGCAGTTTCTGTGCCATTCTGTGAATGTATGTGAATGTATGAAGACGAGAGATTAAGAGGTCTGTAAGGAATCTCTGAAAGTCTGTTCTTTGTCTCCTAGGTGGGGGCGGGGAGTCAATCCACAGAGCTCGTGATCATGGTTACTATCACATGATGGTCAAATTTTGTTATAGGCGAGCCAATGTCTTTGAGCAAAGGCTTCACTTACCTTTTCATTTAAGTATATATTTGTAATGACTTTGATTACTTAATTTTAAGGGAATTAATTATTATTAATTCATTCAGGTTTTAAAAGGACTCGAATCTGAAAATTCTGAGTCAACCTGATTAATGCTGAATTCAAATCTGATAGTTTACACTTTAAATCAAGGGTCGTCCAGCGAGCTGGTGATTCTTAGTATATTTTAACAATTTGAATATCTGTATTCACCCTGGCCACGGGTTAATACGATTATAATAATTTGTAAGCCCTTAGAGATTCAATATTCTGCAATTATCACAAGTTTACGTTCAATACTAAACTTTACATATCTTACATATTAATAACCTCATTTCCTAAAAAAGTGTTTTGACCAAATCTTAGATTGTCTGATTCGGTCTAATATCCTACACGGCACTGGAGGGCTCTTTCTAGGAGCGGGCACTGAAGGGCTCTCTGGACTGGATTCAGGGACTGGAGCCCTCTCCTCTTCGCTTTGGCACTTTTGCCGCGCCATACTCAGTTCACCCTCAGCCGTGGTGCAGGGGGCGGAGCTCCTCTCCGCGCTCACACCGTCCGCGGCTTTCTCCCTCGTGACGGGCATTGTCGCCGGCTCTCGCACCTGGTCAGACGTCTTGGGCTCTACTTCCGGGGCGATCCTCTGCTCAGTCGCTCGGCATTTTGCTGGCTCGTAGATCGCAGCAGGAATTGGCTCTCTGTCATCGGTGGGCTCGGGCATTAGCTCCGCACAGCGGGGAGATGGTGGGCTGGGCTCTGGGTCCGGAGTGGATCTGGCGAGATCATCCTCGGGAGTGACGGTGAGAGGTGACCCTTTCTCGCCAGAATCCACTCCTCAAACGCGCCGAAATCCTCTCGAGGACCATCTTCGGACGACGGCGCTTTGCACTCGATGTTTAGACTGGCGTCGTAGAACGCACAGAGTGCGTCGTCCAGGTAGCTGGTGGTGCTTACTAGCAGCTGGAACAGTCTAGTATGGTCCTCGAGAGCTTTGTCCCCCTGCTCCAGCAGGAGGAGGAGGTATTCGGGGTGAAGAAGGGCATCCATCCAGGGAACAACAGAAAAAAAAAACATTGGGTAAATACGGGAAACAAAACGGATGGTAGGCACACGGAGGTTACTGTTTAGGTCGGTTCTTCTGTCACAATCTTTCTGGGAGGAACGAGGAGACGCTGGAGTTAGCACGGAGAATAGTCTTTAATAATCAAATGTGGAGACAGACCACAAGGAAGACATTCAACAAGTAGAACCGACAGAGACAGACTGCACAGACTAGGACTTAAATATTGGGGAGCACAGACTAGGACTTAAATACAGGGGATGATTGGGGAAACACAGGTGTATGGGATGACTAATCAAACCAATTAACAAAACGAGGACAGGAACATGACCAAATAAGGGAACAGAAACAGAGGCAAAACATGACACAGACAGTCCATGAACCTGACAGTAAGAGTAATACATGATATATGTACTGCTTGCCCCCTCATTTTTTTCAAGTTGGCCACAAGTGGTGCTCAGACAAGAAAAGTACATGTGAATGAAAGAGAAAGAGACGGAACGGAGAATCGAGAAGAAACAAGGCATGGAGTAGGATGGGATGAACGGATATTTCAGGGTATGTGAGAGTGATGATGAAGAGAGAACGTGTGGGAGTGAGAAAGAAGGGGAGTGTAAAACCTGAGAGAGAGAGAGAGAAAAAAAATGTGTCTGTGTGAGAAAGGGAGAGTTTGCCAGGTTGGAGAGGGCAGAGGAAAATAAGAGTTCAACTTACAAGAAAAAGGAGAGACTAAAGCAAGAGGAAAGTAATTAGTGGCACTCTAATCACGGAGGACAGACACTGAACCATGTCCCATCAACAGGTAACAAATGAGCATGGCATTCATAAGATGGATAGAGAGGAAGTCCCCTCCAGGCAAGAGAAGATTAATCATAGGAAAAAGAGACGATAGAGAAATTATGTTTTGTAGCTCGAAAAGTTAGTCAAATAACACTTTTTGCCATAATGATCAAGGTATCAGTCTGAAGGATCTTTGTTGTGTCTAGTTAGCTACAGCCGAGTGCACAAAAACTTCCACATCATAGCCAACACTGTGACTAGTCACAGACACTACTTGTTTAAAAGTGGGAATTGTCCTGACTAGTGAGAAAGTGGCAATGAGCAATAGCCAATGAAGTTGCGAGAATCTGCTCTGTGCAGAAAGACCACATACTCTGTCTTCATGTTGTTTGTTGACGTCAAGAATCAGCTCTCGAACAAATTTAGTTCAGAGAAGAGAATAATCTTGTAACTGACGATCATAGTCTGCAATTAGTTGTATAAAGTGCACACCGACACAACAGAAAACAATAAACTGTGAGTCTTTAAATGTGTGACAATCTTCCATCTCTTAGTGTGTGGCTCTGCACTTGGTAAAACATGAATGCAGAACCTCAGTGTAGTCAATTCTAATGGGAATGCTGTTTTTTTTTTCTCTCTCTCTTAGGCATAAAGCAGGTGTGCTATTGTTTGGATCATAAACCACCTTTCTCACTAGCGAAATCCAGTCATGCCCCATCCTAAACCCATCCTATACAAGAAAATGAAATGAAAAGCAAAATGCAAGTGAGCCCCATTTGAGTGACAAATGTTCAGGCACCATCACACAGCCCCCAACTGCTCTATTCATTTCCTTCTGCATCCTTGAGTCACAAATATTCGCTTCTTAGTCTCTGTTCTCCCTGTATGGGAATGGTAGTCTTGTGTGCGCGCATTTGATAAGTCCATTTTCTACCACCAACTTTTCTGTCTGCCACAGCTGATTTCACAAATGATGGGCCAGCGATGGCAAGACAGCAGGGGTAAATGGGAAAAGATGAGGCTTTCATGGAGTGCCTGGGACTCCCGCCCTTGCTCTTGCCTCATAAATAACAATGTCTGATTAAAATATGGCGAAAGGGAGCAGAGTCATTTAAAGTTCAGAGATTCGTACCTCTAGCCACTGTGTGTGCTAGTTTGAACTGGTCTGCATTGAGCACCACTTGGACCACATGGACTAAACCCATAATTATACACTGTCCTGCTGTCACACTATTGGTTGAGCCAGTGTTGCTGTGTTGGGCTGGTAGGTGGGATTAAAATAATAATAATAATAGTAATAATAATAATAATAATAATAATAATAAAAACTTTATTATTAAGCATTAAGTTACAATTCTTAGCATAAGTAGGTATTCTTAAAATCATTCTAAATAAAATAATATAAATCTAAGCATAAATAATATTTTTTAAACTGTCAGTTTCTTAAGGGCTAAATGTAGATTTAGTAAATTACATATGAATGCATGTATTTATGTTTTATTAATAATTTTCTTATGATTTCTAATTATCTTTGACTTAATGTCTACATACAGTTTATAAAATAAACAAAAATGTTTATAAATATGCATACATATGTTGGTTTTCCACATAAAATATATACTGAAATCAAAATATGCTTTTTTTTTACTGTAGTAATTATACAGAAATGTTATAGTTATAGAGCTGTTTTTTTTTAAAGAGCAACAGACAGTAAAAAAACATACACCTTACATCTCACATCCACTCCATCTTGCTTCAGCTTGCACCAAACCGAAATAACTCCACAATCTTTTTTAAACCGATAACCCTCAGCTGACTGATTCATCAGTTCAGCTTCCATTAAAAGGATTTGAAATCCCACTCTTTAATTTCCTCTCATCATGCAAACAAAATAGCAGTTTGAGGCTCATTACACTCTATTGTGATTCAATGATCCAAAATCAGCACACGCACACACACACATACATGCACAAACATGAATCTGAATGAGAGCCAAGAGCAATTTTGACATATGAATGGGCAACTCAGTCAAATCCACACATAGCTCCACAAATTCAGATGTGTGTAGTCCTCTGAGAACACTCCGATCAATTAGCAGTGAAAATAAATGCATCCAGTGTCTGGCATGGATGTAGGGAGAATCACAGTTGGAGAAAAGGACATTATCCTCAAGTAAATCCAATACATTTGATCAAATCTTCATTTAATGGGCTGAAATCGTTCGGATAGAGGCTAATGGAATGGAAAGGAAGCGAATGAGGGGAGTGGTAACGAGGTGGGGGTGTAGAGGATGATACTTTCCGGTAATGCTGGCACTCCTGGCTCCAAAGGTACAGCCTGCGCTCTATAAGGGGAAATATGAGAAGGTGTTATTACTATGCTAGTGCTGACAAATGGTGTAAGTCAACTAAATTAAAAACTCAATTAAAGTAATGCCGTATATGCACACTCAGTTGATTTAAGCTGATTAAGGAACCACGTGTACTTTTTAGTATCAAGCCGACTCCATATGTCTTCTCTACATTCTGCATTATCTACTATACCTGTGTGAACATGCCACAGCAGTTCCATAAATTGGGTAACTTTTACTCTATCCATGATAACCATAAAGAAAAGAGATATCACAACAACAATAAAAGAGGCTCTTATTGGACTGTGTTTCAAAGCCCTGCTAATTTATAGAAGCTGGCTGTGTTTGTCTCGCTAGCACTCTTCTGGATGGTCAGTAAATATATGCTGTGCTCATTCAGAAATAAATAAAGAAGAAGGGAAAAATGCTTTCATGCACACCGTTTAATTAAGGGCTTCTGGGAATTATAATCAACGCTGTGAGATACAGCCTGTTGATGAAGCATAAATCCATAGAGCCAGCAGCCGACGGGCCCCAATCTAATGTGTTGGCAATATTGCTTATCCAGCAAACAACTGCATTGCCGTGTGTGTGTATGAGTGGACTGATGAGTAGATTTGTGTGTTTTCATAGCTGATTATAATTATAAAAGCATGCAATGCAATACATGCCAACACATGCATAGACCCACATTAACGCTGATTATCTTTTGCATTTGTATGTATTCATAAAATTCTGCAGTGATGGAATAATTTTTGTAGGCCAACCCAGAAGTTAGTATCACACTGGTTACCTTGACAAAAAACAAATAGGATTTTTCCGTTGACTTTTGGATTATTGTAGAAAATCAGCTCTGATTGTGATTCTTGTTTTACTCATCATGATAATCTTCAAAAAATGAACACAACTTTTATGAATGTTGGAGCCTAAATAGACTGGCAGGGTAAACATTTGAATTTGAGTATGTTAAATTTAGGCGAAAATACCAAAAAATGCACCGAGCTTAAGTGGTTTTAAGCTAAACATACGCTATAAATGAACTATACCATGGTTGCATGACATCACAGTTAGCACCATTAAGCTTCCAACAACAATATCAATCTTTATTAAAAAAACAACAACATTTGTTATGAAATGTTGAGTTAGAATAGTTTACAAGAACACAATTATAAACACAATGAGGCTGTTAAAGCAGACTATTGAGTAGATGAGTTTACCTGTTTAAAGTTTACAGGGGTCATATGATGCGATTTAAATTTTTCCTTTCTCTTTGAAGTGTAACAAGCTCTTGGTTCATAAAGAAGATCTGTAAAGTTGCAAAGACTAAAGTCTCAAATCCAAAGAGATATTCTTTATAAAAGTTAAGAGTCAACCACGTCTACCTAAAACGGCTCGTTCTAACACTATGGGATGAAATTAGACTCAAAATTATTAATAGATGCACGCACAATTATCCATGCACTGCATACATTTTATACATGTATCTTAATAACCACAAACAAATGCCTTTTAATTTGAGTCTGTGGAATTCGGGATTAAATGATTGTGCAGCGATCTGTACAAATACAGACATGTTTGCGAATAAAAATGTTGTGTTCTGCATTAATATATCATAAATTGCTCATGCAAAAAGGAATCCATGCATATGTGGATCAGGTGACATGCGTGCATTAATTGACGTCTAGTTCGAGTCGATCTTGTTCGGTTCATTTGGATTTTGAGACTTCATTTTCGCAGTTTACAGCATTTCACGTCCCCCACACACAGGGCAGGACTTACGGGGCCGGGGGCCCCTGGGCTTGAGGTTATGTTTGGGTCCCATACCTATACTACAAATGCCCTAAACTAGAACATTATTAAGGACTAACACAGAATACACAAAAATTAAAATATGCGTTCAGGTTCATATACTGTATAAATACATCAACTTCGCGCTGTGGATCACCAGATCGGCTTTCACCGTGGATGAAGCGGAGTCCATCACACAAATGCAAACATGGTGTTATGTTTACACGGCGCGATGCAACGGATAAAAAGACAGTATAAGTCATTATAATACTTAATTATGTCCCCACTGGATGCAACAAATGCCTCGTTTATAATGGGTTTTAATGTTTTTGTCTCGTCGCTCCGGCCGGACAGGGCATCACAGTATGGTAAGGAGCGTAACATTTCCGTCACACGCTTGAGGTATTCTGCCAATCACAACACACTGGATAGCTGGCCAATCAGAGCACACCTCACTTTTCAGACCGATGAGCTTTGTAAAAACCGACGTGTTTCAGAAAGGCGGGGCATAGAGGAGAAACAGTCATTTACAGTATGTGGAAAATAATGTGTTTTTTTAACCTTAAACCGCATAAACACATTTCATTACACCAAATACACAAAATAATGTTATTTTTAGCAACATCATATGCCCCCTTTAATGTCTTGACAACTACTATGCTAGTACCATTTAGCCATTTGTTAGCAACAACCTTTATCAATACAAAAAAATCACAAGGGGGTATTATGGAGGTATTTTATGTTGTAGAATAACATTGAGCTTGTGTTAACCATAGACCTTATTTCAGGCTTTTAACCAAAAAAAATAAAAACATTGACTAAAGGTCAATGGAACCAGAAGTGGTAAAATGCTAATTAATTTCTGGGTTTTGGCCTACAACAATATGCCATCCCTGCAGCACTCCATTTGCTTGGGTCTTCATGTTGGTCAAGCCGCCATTATTGGTAGGGGCTCCATTGCTGTTGATATCTTGTGACCGCATCCAGTGTCAAGTGACATCAACTGCACAAGTGCCTTATTAAAGCATACACTGCCTCAGCCTAAAGTGCATCAGTTTGACACAATCTGTTGTGACACAAATGTCACACCATGTAACATGAGGTAATGTTACACCACATTTAGCAGGGAATGATTTCTGCCAACAATTTTTCTATTAAGCCATGTAAAGGTTTTGTGGCTGCTACTGTATATTCTGTCATTTAGGACAAACTCATTTTATATTTATATATGTAGATGGTTGAGTGTGTGTGTGTGTGTGTGTTTCCTAACAGCAAAGTTAAGCAGCTCTGTCAAAGCACTAGAGTGAGTCATTCTGGATTTGCTGATGTTGCTGCTAGCGTCCATAAAAACAAGCTTTGCTCAACACAGACTTGAGTAAGCACTACATTACTTTGCCAGTAAAGTCTTTAGAATGTGGAACAAGAGCCCAATTAGCAAATTGTAGTCAGTAAGCTTTTGCATACAGCCTTACATGTTCTCTAATAATCTGACTAGTAATATTTGTAGTGGAAGCAAGCTAAAACATCAGCAAGAAGCTGAAATGGACTATTTAAACTGGAGACCGAAGCTATTAAGCTGCATTATTTACTCCTGTCTGGCTGTATGGCTGCCAGATCATCACTATGGAGGAGAATACCTTGATTATCTATTAATTACTTTGTATATTATGCATTATGTTAGCTTAATAGACCAGCATAACTTGGCAAATATGATTTATTATGTTTCCATATTCATTAAAAAGAAAATATCACCAGTCTGTTTTTATGCAAAGAAATTAAAGGTAGCATTCATCATTATTGGATACTAAGGCACACAGTAAGCCACTAAATATGGCTGCTCAAGCTAAAAATAAAAAAAAAGTTCTAAAAGTTTCTAAATAAAACAACTAGATGACATTAGGAATTTAAATAATTTATGTTAAATTTGAACATTTTACACTTAGTAATCTGGATCTATAAACTACATTATGTATTATCTTCTGTTGCAATAATTTGCTTCCCCTATAAGCAAGCCATTTCTAGTTTTTTATTTTATTTTTTATTTTTTTTTAAATGTTTATACAACATAACACAGACAAGTTAATTTCTCTCAACAAATTAAAAAGTTTCATTCAAAAAAGCTGGTAAAAAGTGAGATCTTATAGCTACCAATAAATAAATAAAAATAAAAAATCACTGTATCATCTTTATGAGTTTACACTTGAATGGATATGAAATACATGCTTCAGTGGTTTTCTAGTCCATTTCATTGTGTACAGTTACCCATGAGAATACTCATGATTTACTCATGAGAATAACCTGGAACAACATCAATGATTTTGTCAAATATTTCAGTTTATCTAATGTTAGAGGAGCCACGTTTGAATTTGAATGAATTGATGTAATCAATTGAATTAATTGTTTGTAATCTCAAAAGTATTGTCACTACTTGTATCTAATTTTTCCATGGTTTTCCTTTTTTTTCTTTTGGCTACATTTTCTAAAACCACGATTTTAATGATTTAGCACTTTTGGCAGGCTTTCAAAATGGTAATTCACATGAACTGCATTTCGCAACAGAAATTACATCTGCACTGCAGTGCCATAGCCAACTAAATCTATGTTGCAGTAGTTTGCCTGGGCTGAGAAACTGCTTAGAAGCATGGCTGATTCACACCAATTATGCTTCAAAGCCATGCTGATTTCCTTGCCTTCTCTATGTTGGATACTGCCTGTGTTTCTCAGGCTAGTAGAGCACTGGTTCTTTCCCGTTGAGTCTCTGTTGGACACCAAATCCAAGAATATAGCAGAGTGCCTTAAACGTACAGCCAAGCATTTCAAAATACAGAAATCTAAAACCCAACTGCCCCTCATGCTGGTTCTAAAGAGAGCTTGGCCAGAATAGTGCGATTGGACTAGCGGAGTCCAACAAGCCCTTCACATTTTACAGTGCAGTTCAGAATGGATGCCTTTACATAAGACCACACTTGTCGGCTATTTCAAATCTATTATCAGCCAAAGTATTACGAAGAAGAAGGAAATTCAAATGCATATTCAGTATGTACTAGAAATGTGCTTTCTGCAAGAATGGATGCAGGGATTATGATGATGAATTACAGATTTCCCCAAGATTCATCTAAAGACCCTGCATAATAAATTGAGAGCATTACAAGGCTGGAGTTGCTCTGCAAAACAGCCAGGCATAGTTACACATTATCAGCATATTTAGGAACAGGATTTTCTCAGCAGGATTGCTGAAAAAAGGGTAACAACTTGATTGAAACTTAAATGAAATATCTTTAAAAAATGCTGAACCATACTTGCTTTGGTGTAATAGTCTTTCAATCTCTCAAAGGTTTTATGCAAAATATACTGATTTTTTATTTGGAACAACATAAAGGTGAGTAAATAATGGCATAATGAATTTTCATTTGTGGGTGAACTATAGCTTCAAGCACTTAAGTTATCTTATTGTGTCATGCTGTCGTGTGCTTTTATTTTGAAGTTTATGACTAGTCTTGTCTTGTTTGTTGTTTTCTTCCTTGATTGTTTCTTGTTGAATAATTTGTTTCTCTTACAACCCAATTTAATGAGACAATGTAAATATTTCAGTAGGTGGCAGATTCATATGAATTTGAACAGTGTGATTTGCATGTAAAAGTATGATTTTTTAGAAAAGTCAGCATGAAGATCCACTCCTAAACCTAACCATCAATGGGGCGTGAGCAGGTTGTTCAAAAACCTACAAATGAGAGTGTGTTATTCACCTGTGTGTTCATAGCCCTCTTGTTTCTCTTATCTGTGGACTAACTTTGTTCATTGATGTTATCCCTTCTTTTGGTGAGTTTCCTGTCTTGGTTCTTGATAGGGCTGGACAAAATTAAATGTCAATATGTATCGCGATATATATTTTTTTCAATAACGGTGATATGATTTTTAAACACATTTCCGATATACATTACCAGTGTTTCCCATAAATTGATTTATTTGTAACATTTGACTTCGTTGAATAAACATGAGCTTTCAAAATCAAAACGCATTGCGGGTATTTTATATGAATGTATCTCTGAAGGGAACCGACTGTCTTCAGAAAAGTTTCTATGGCATTTTTATTTTATCTGATAAAGTAGCGTTCATGAGCGGAGCTGATTTGATTACAGCTGTTACTGGAGAAACCGCTAGTTCTACCGCTTTCAAAGAGCCTCCTGCTGATAGACAATTAGTTTGCATTTTCAATAATAAGCCCAACTCCAGCAACGTTTTTGTTGTTGCTCAATTTTTTTGTTTCTGCAAATCAGAATATTAGAATTATTTCTGAAGGATCATGTGACTGGAGTAATGATGCTAAAAATTGAGCTTTGAAATCACAGGAATAAATTACAGTTTTAATTATTTCCAAATAGAAAAGAGTTATTTTAAGTAGTAAATAATATTTCAAAATGTTACTGTTTTTGCTGTATTTTGGATCAAATAAATGCAGGCTTGGTAAGCAGAAGATCATTCTTTAAAAACATTAAAATTCTTACTGTTCAAAAACTTTTGACTAGTATGTTAGCCTATAGTTTGAAGTTAAATATATTAATAATTAATAAGGTGAGTCTGGGATGTTTATTTGACAGTGATTTCACATTTCTTGTTTGTATGAAGGCTAAATACAAATAAAAGGTGAACATTAATTTATTTGTGCTGTTATTTTTTTTCTAAAAAAAAATAATAGTTTTATAGGAAGAGGTTTCATAGACTTGGCAAATAAATGTTTCATAATTTTGTAGGTACAGACATCTGTTGTGGCTGTTCTTGGCAGTTTTTATGAGGTTTTTTAATAGTGTTCATATCGATATCGGAATTATATTGTATCGACCGAAATTAAGAAATATATTGTGATGTCAATTTTGGCCATATCGTCCAGCCCTAGTTCTTGATTGATTTTATTCATATCATGTCAAATCTACTTTTCTGTTCTGATTCTCCATCCATTTTTATTTATATAATAAACTGGGTTCATCAACTTTAACTCACCTGAGTGGAGTATCTTAACGTGTTTGTGCTCTTGCCTAAACTTTTCCTCCATTTTGTTGCTTACATTTTCTGCTAGGGGTGTGTTTCCCAAAAGCATTGCTAGCTAACTATAAGTTCCGCTGAACTCTGTTGGTAATGATGGAATTTGCGACCATATTTGCTTTTGGAAAACACACCCCAGTTCATTCGTTAATCCTCCAAGTAAAGGGTGATTCCTTTGTGATTTCCTGTTATGCACAACTCCGTCTCCACATGCACTTTTATTTTCTCTGAAAGGTTTTAACTGGTCTATCTACTTGTGTCTCTTCTTTCATCGGAGTCAAATTTAAAGATGTGAGAGCCCAGTGGTTTTTATATGCACAGGAGGGGGGAAATTATTTGTCAATGTGAATGTCATCTATGTGAATGTCATCTAATTTAGCCTCACCTAAACTGGTATGCTGATAGGATCTGGCCGACTGGATTGAGCTCAGGTTTGCCGTTCACATATATTATTCGGCGGGTATCCTTTTTAAGATCTCAATCTAGCAAGAGTCTTGCCCCCTCCCTTGCACCACAACCACCCCTACATTTTATTACATACAGGCCGTTTTACTAATGCACTTCAGCCCTGGCTAGCAGCCATATGCCAGTTTATAACACGATGGCTCAACTTCCTCCATGCATACCAAGCAATATTGATTAATTGTATTGGCATATGAGCATGGTCCCCTCCCATTTCTCCTTCTGTTTCTCACCAATAATGGAAGCAAATGCAGCTTAAAGCACCACTCTGAGGGTATGACTCATGCATAAGTAAGCATCAATTAAATTAATATTATGTATGAAGGAATGAGGGGCAAAAAGCATGTAACGTAACATTACGAGCGAGAGAAGAAACACTTATTAAAGTGCTGCGCTTGAAGCTAAAGAAGGGCGATGTTGAAGACTGGGTCACCTGGTGATAAAACTGACTCCATACAATGACTTGAGGGTGTAAAGAGCTTTGAGTGAGTGCCACCCACAGAGTACATGCAAATATGTGCACCATCGTGAAAAGATCACGAAATTAACGATTTTCAGAAAAGATGTAATTATCCTGTTTTGTATAATGAGTTCAACTTTTCACTTTTGTTTATAAAAAGAAAATCGAGAGAAAAAGAGCAGCAAAGACAGAAGGAAAGAAAAGCTAGCGTGAAAAAACATTTTCTCCAGTTGTGGAAATGTCACCAGTAAGCATTACTGTATTTGTATGGTAATGTGATTTAATGAAAGCCCATCACCTATTTTTACATTGTCTATTTCTGCCGGCGTGAAAATGTCAGCATTTTTTTCCCAGCCACGACGTGCCATGGCTTGGCTCCCGATCAGCTCCTGCACTAGAACAGATGCATTTAAATATCAGTCTATTAGTTAAATGGATCGTCCTCACATGCAGCTGTCAGTTGTGTGAGGCATCTGGGCCAGGCTCTTAACAGTGTGCCAAACTTTCCCCTCTCTCCCTCTTTCTCTATCCATCTCTCAAAATGTGGAAAAAAAAACATTGTGTTCTTGCTAAAATTATATCATAAAACAGTGCATGGCTATAATGTTACTGCTCCACTCAACATGTAACTCGTCTAGCAAGGACATGATGATGTGTGTCATGGCGTCTGCTTGACTTGTGAAATGAGAAAGCGTGGTGTGTTTTAGTCGAATATAAATTCATGTTTAATTTCCATTAGATGTTTGCAAAGTTTTCGCATCAAATGCTTATAAAAATAAGATTCTATATAACATAAATATATAAAAATATCAAATTAAATATAATATATGTTTTCTTTTCTTTTCTTTTCTTTTCTGTTCTTTTCTTTTTTATTTTGTTTGTCATTTTTATTTTAATATATTTTAAAATGTCATTTATTTTTATGATGGTAATAATGCATGTTCAGCAGCCACTACTGCAGTCTTCAGTGTCACGTGCTCCTCCAGAAATTATTCTAATATGCTGATTTGGTGCTCAGGAAACAATTATTATTATTATTCGTTTTGAAAACAGTTGTGTGACTTAATATTTTTGTAGAAAACATTATTATTATTTATTTATTTTTTTCAGGAGTATTTTATGAAGAGAAGTTCAAAAGAACAGAATTTATTTGACATATAAATGTATTTACTGAAAACTGACCCTAATATGTATGTTATCCTTTTTTTCTTTTTCTTTTTTTGACTGCCGGAAATCTAAATAAGGAAGACTCAACTGATTTTTATATTAAATCCCTACATGCCAGGGGCGATTCTAGGATTTTCATTTTAGGCGAGCGAGAGAAGAAACACTTATTAAAGTGCTGCGCTTGAAGCTAAAGAAGGGCGATGTTGAAGACTGGGTCACCTGGTGATAAAACTGACTCCATACAATGACTTGAGGGTGTAAAGAGCTTTGAGTGAGTGCCACCCACAGAGTACATGCAAATATGTGCACCATCGTGAAAAGATCACGAAATTAACGATTTTCAGAAAAGATGTAATTATCCTGTTTTGTATAATGAGTTCAACTTTTCACTTTTGTTTATAAAAAGAAAATCGAGAGAAAAAGAGCAGCAAAGACAGAAGGAAAGAAAAGCTAGCGTGAAAAAACATTTTCTCCAGTTGTGGAAATGTCACCAGTAAGCATTACTGTATTTGTATGGTAATGTGATTTAATGAAAGCCCATCACCTATTTTTACATTGTCTATTTCTGCCGGCGTGAAAATGTCAGCATTTTTTTCCCAGCCACGACGTGCCATGGCTTGGCTCCCGATCAGCTCCTGCACTAGAACAGATGCATTTAAATATCAGTCTATTAGTTAAATGGATCGTCCTCACATGCAGCTGTCAGTTGTGTGAGGCATCTGGGCCAGGCTCTTAACAGTGTGCCAAACTTTCCCCTCTCTCCCTCTTTCTCTATCCATCTCTCAAAATGTGGAAAAAAAAACATTGTGTTCTTGCTAAAATTATATCATAAAACAGTGCATGGCTATAATGTTACTGCTCCACTCAACATGTAACTCGTCTAGCAAGGACATGATGATGTGTGTCATGGCGTCTGCTTGACTTGTGAAATGAGAAAGCGTGGTGTGTTTTAGTCGAATATAAATTCATGTTTAATTTCCATTAGATGTTTGCAAAGTTTTCGCATCAAATGCTTATAAAAATAAGATTCTATATAACATAAATATATAAAAATATCAAATTAAATATAATATATGTTTTCTTTTCTTTTCTTTTCTTTTCTGTTCTTTTCTTTTTTATTTTGTTTGTCATTTTTATTTTAATATATTTTAAAATGTCATTTATTTTTATGATGGTAATAATGCATGTTCAGCAGCCACTACTGCAGTCTTCAGTGTCACGTGCTCCTCCAGAAATTATTCTAATATGCTGATTTGGTGCTCAGGAAACAATTATTATTATTATTCGTTTTGAAAACAGTTGTGTGACTTAATATTTTTGTAGAAAACATTATTATTATTTATTTATTTTTTTCAGGAGTATTTTATGAAGAGAAGTTCAAAAGAACAGAATTTATTTGACATATAAATGTATTTACTGAAAACTGACCCTAATATGTATGTTATTTCTTTTTTCTTTTTCTTTTTTTGACTGCCGGAAATCTAAATAAGGAAGACTCAACTGATTTTTATATCTACATGCCACATGCCAGGGGCGATTCTAGGATTTTCATTTTAGGGGTGCTCAGCCCCCAATGAGAGTATAATAATAATAAATAAATAAATAAATAAAATAAAATGTTTGACTAATGGGGTAGGGTGGTATACTAAACGTATTGCAGCATTCCACTGTATTGCATAGATGGGTATAGCATTTAAAGGGGTCATATGATGCAATTTCAAGTTTTCCTTTCTCTTTGGAGTGTTACAAGCTGATTGTGCATAGATAAGATCCCTGAAGTTGCAAAGACTAAAGTCTCAAAACCAAAGAAATATACTTTATCAAAGTTAAGACTCTGCCACGCCCCCCTAAAATGTCTCGTTCTAACACGCCCCCACATATCTACCTCACTATATGGCACTATTAGCATAATGCGGCCCAAATTTGCAAGCAAAGAAAGAAGGCGTGGTTTCAGTAACCGCAGTTAGTGTTGAAGCAGCCATGTCAGAGAGACGCTGTGTGTTTCTAGGCGAAAGCAAAAGCACTTTATTTGGCCTTCCGAAAGTAGATGCATTTAGGAATCTTTAAGATTACTTACAACAGAACAGCAATGCATTTTATGGACGACCGTTTCGTGAAACTAGGAGAGGAGGTAATCCTGACTTTGCTATGACAATCTGGTGCTTCTGAATCAGCTACTGTTTTGTTATTAG
>NW_015559071.1:31440-42044 GCF_001515605.1 Sinocyclocheilus anshuiensis | reverse complement strand
ACACACACACACACACACACACACACACACACACACACACCTGTTTACTGTACAAACACAAAATTTATTGTTTGCATTTCTACAAAGCTCTTTCTTTAGCTCAAGTATACAAACATCTTGCTATGCTAAGTACTGTCTGTCACTGTCTTTAATCATTTCTGTGCATGACTGTGCATGATTATAATGGGAGATAATACCACATGCACTGTAATATGTTTTATATTGAAAGTTAAATTTTCAAAATGAAAATAGCAACATGATCGTTTTATAAAGTATGCTTTCATATTTGTTTAGGGCTTCATTTTTGCTGGAGGAAACAGCTGAACGGAGCGAACACTTTACAGTAGATGAAAAACGATAAATGAGGGCTAAAGCCCCCCTAAAAATGGCCTAGTGACGCCCATGCTACATGCTGTTTCTTTTTAGAAAAAGTGAATTGTGTATTAAATTAGTATCTTCTAATTAATTTGTATGGATTTTCAGTAATAACTGGAGGGAAACGACTGCTCCAAATATATTATTAATATGGCTATAACCAATTTCCTACTTCCACATTCAAGTGAAGCATTTTATTTGTAGTGATCGAATCCTGTCTCCACTTTACCTCTTGGAGAGCTAACACAACAGCTCTTGATGCACACAAAAACCCCAGTGATGGCCACACATCATTCTCCAGGCAACTCAGCTCAGAGTTGGTAGCGTCCGTAATCATGGTGAATGTGACCCCTGTGGTCAACAAGCCTAATCCTTAGGAGAAGAATAGTATAATTAATGTTCCTGTTTCCTGCTAGTAGACAAGAGTGCCATGGTGGCCTCCTACTCTCGAAACATAAAGAGATGGTTAGAAGACCTAATTGGATGAAGACAAGTAGAAAAGGTCAAAGGTATAAATATAGCCAGTAGTGCATCAAAGGTGGAAGATAGTTTTGGTGGGGGGTTAGTTGTTAGTCATTGAGGCTGATATGAAGCCTCATTAAGTGTGAGTGATTTAAAAAAAACAACAACAGTAACCTTACAATAAAGTTAATTAGTTAACTACAAGTTAACATGTACTAAGAATTAACAATACTTCTACAGCATTTAGTAATCTTAGTTCATGTTAATTTCAACATTTACCAATGAATTATTACAATCAAAGTTGTGCTTGTTAACATTAGTTCCCTTTCAGTCAGTCACGTTCGACGTTACGTCAGTCGTGACTGACGAATTGGGATCTCGCTCGAGATCCTCGCCTATTCGGCGAAGCGGTGGAGGGTATTCAATCATGACAACTCTCGGAACATTTTAGCATGGTGATGGATATGATAATGTTAATGTATATGCAAATAGTATATAAAATAAACCCCCAACAAAGCTGGAAGAAGAAACAAAACAATTAAATATGTATGCTGCTGCTATACAACAATATGCTTAAAATAATCCCTATAAGGCAGAAGGAATATAAAAGATAAAACCCCCCAACACAAGCAGATTTATTGCCAAGACATATGTACTGGAAGAAGAAACAAAACATTTAAATATGTATGCTGCTGCTATACAATAATATGCTTAAAATAATCCCTATAAGGCAGAAGGAATATAAAAGATAAAACCCCCAGAACAAGCAGATCTATTGCCAAGACATATGTACTGCTGATGCTCCAGAGAGCCGTGAGACCGTGTGTTTGCTATCTATTGTGATCCTGGGCCGGTTTGCCGAATGGCTTAACGCTAGTGAACTATTGCTGTGTTTACCTGATCGGTTGACCAGATAGCTTAAAGTAGTGACCTGAGTTAAAAGTGTTTCTGGGCTAATGGAGCCCAGATAAATTAACTAGTGGCTTAACTATGTGAACCTGGGTGCTGTACCCTTAGGTTTATTTAACTAATCATCTAAATAACTTTGTGTGTCTGAGCCAATAACTCAAACTTACCTAGGTAGAAGAAATGCGCACTGTGTGTGTCATTAGCAAACAGGAATCACACTGTAGGCTGATAGATGAAGTAACCCCCAGCAACCACCTGACTCAGGCTCGGGCGGTCTGAGCAAATAGTTTTACATTTGTCATTCAAGAGTTGTAATTTTTATTTTTATTTTTTTTCTCCATTAAAGTTCATCAATGTTACTGCAATGGAAATACTTACCTTTAACTTATTAATAAGCTAACAAAATATTTTGCGAAAGAATAAATCAGTGTACACCATGTAGTTGTGGTGTCATATGCCCGGGACTAATTCTGCCTCAGAAGCAGCTGCTCATTTATTTTGACAATTTAAAATATTTATATTGCATATTAAGAACAATAATGTTTGCATTTTATGAATGAACACATCATTGCTAAATGTGTGGCTTGTTCCAAGATGGCTTTGAGCAAGACACTACAGTGACTTCATTTAAATGCAGTTGTCTGCTTTTTTTATATTAATTGTCTAAATTAAAATTTGCAATATAGAAATGCTGTGCATGCTGCTGCTGAGAAAAATCTTGAGAGAAAGATTTAGATGACTGAATACCTATGCAAGCTGCTGCTACTGCACAAGAGACTGGACTGCTGAGAGCTCCATTAATTAGGCATATGAGTAGCTAGGCGAATGCCTATTTTACTCTAACATGGTGTCTGCGCCAGACATGAGTGGCACAATATGACCAAATCAGTAGACCCATAACGATAGGTAAAGCAGTGTATGACATTTTAAGTCACTGAAACTTCAGCAATTGTAAGTCGCTTTGGATAAATGCGTCTGCACAATGAATAAATAAAAATGTAAATGTAAACTACAGCCTACCTACTGCTGCCGCAACTAAATGCATCATTTGATTTGCTATCCATACTGCTATTAATAATTCGCTAATAATGCAATCTTAAATTCTATGGATACTGCTGCTACACTCCGTGAAAGTACTAGAATTACGGTAGCTCATCCATGCATTATCGCTGACATTTCATGCAACTAAAGTACTTTCTGCTGCCCCTGCTATATTAGCAATAATAACTGGTTGCTATGCAGACTGCTGCTAATATTATTTTTAACATGCATCTGAATTTGCTATGCCATTCTGCTGCTATTAAAATTTGCAAAAAATTGCGATCTGAATAGCTATGCATACTGCTGCTACAGCTGCACGAAAGTACTTAGAATTATTATAAGCGTCTTTATTAAACAATGAAACACAAACAAATAATACCTATTTCGCTTTGAATAGTTCACAAAATCTCTGTACGCCATACTGCTGCTACAGCTGCACAAAGGTACTTAGAATTGCTATAAGCCCCTTTTAAATAAATGAAATGTAAGTGATGCCTATTCGCTTGAAGAGTTCACATACCATCCATTTTAAGTCACTGAAACTTCAGCAATTGTAAGTCGCTTTGGATAAAAGCGTCTGCAAAATGAATAAATAAGAATGTAAATGTAAACTACAGTCTACCTACTGCTGCCGCTACTAAATGCATAATTTGATTTGCTATGCATACTGCTATTAATAATTCGCTAATAACGCAATCTGAAATTCTATGGATACTGCTGCTACACTCCGTGAAAGTAGGATTGCTGTAGCTCATCCATGCATTATCACTGAAATTTCATGCAACTAAAGTACTTTCTGCTGCCCTTGCTATATTAGCAATAATAATTGGTTGCTATGCAGACTGCTGCTAATATTATTTTTAACATGCATCTGAATTTGCTATGCCATTCTGCTGCTATTAAAATTTGCAAAAAATTGCGATCTGAATAGCTATGCATACTGCTGCTACAGCTGCACGAAAGTACTTAGAATTATTATAAGCGTCTTTATTAAACAATGAAACACAAACAAATAATACCTATTTCGCTTTGAATAACCTTGCATCTGAATTTGCTATGCATGCTATACAATTTGCTAACAATGCAATCTGAATAACTGTGCATACTGCACAGTTATTTAAAAGTACTTAACATTGCTACTGCTCCTTTATTAATTAACCAAACTACCAAATAATGCCTATTTCACTTTGAATAGTTCTATAAACCCTGTTGAACTGAATAGCAAAGTAATAATATGCCTATTTCACCTAAAAAGTTCACTACCATCCAAGCATTATCACTGAAATGACATGTAAATAAATGTACTTTATGCTGCCGCTGCTTTATTAGCAAGGTAAATAAACAAAGTTATAAAAGCCTATTTCAATTTAAAAGAGTTACTTACCCTATGTGTTATCACTGAAATTTCATGCAAGCTGCAACCAGATACTTCCTGCTGCCGCTGTTATAAACAACTAATAATTTGACTTGATTTGCTATGCATACTGCAATTAACAATTCGCTAAAAATGTGATCTGAATTCTATGATACTGCTGCTACACTCCATGAAAGTACTATAATTGCTGTAAGCACAACTGAATACACAAATAGTAAATTCCAGTTTAAGAGTGTCCTACTATTAGCTACATTGTACATGGGCTACTGATTGAAAATTATTTATTATTAGTAGTATCTTTATATTTTTAAACAATTCATGATTAATTATCTTTAAACTATCACTAAACATGACTTTTATAATAAACTCTTCACTATCGCTGAACCAAGGTAACGAGTGAAATAGAGGTGTGGCCCCTTTAAATGAGCGCTCCCTCTTCTGACTAAATGCATTGCAATGCGGCACGAGTACATGTATGAGTGGGTATATTATGTTCTGTCCGCATTGTGTTCGCCTCATGATGCGGACGCTCCACTCCCGGAGAGCGCTCTTTGAGGAGGGCGCTCTCTCTAGCGTTCCTCACGGTTCAGGTTCCACTTCTGCCGAGGCAGAGCGGCGACTCAGATCGTGGGGTTCGCAAATGGATGTGACAGAGGGATTAGAGACGGGCAGGTCCTTTTCTCTTTCCTCACCTGCCAGATCCAGCACTCTCTCTCAGGGAACGGAAGCACGTTCAGAAACGGTTTCTTCCGCCCCCGGAGAGGGCTCGGTGCTCCATTTATCTTCCTCTGACGAGGAGGATGATGAGGATACCGACAAAGATTAATCTGTGGACTTGCCACCACAGTCTGTACTGTTTGAGGAGCTTTTTTAGGTGGTGACTAGAGCTGTGGCCAAATTAAACATTGACTGGCCGACTGAAGTGCAGGAAGAGCATCCTAAGAGCAAGCTCGATGAGCGATTCCTGCGCTCTAAGTCACTGACTTCACGCCGGGGCCTGCCATTCTTTCCCGATCTGCACACCGAGGTGTCCAGATCATGGAATAAACCTTTCTCGGCCCGCATCTTTAGTCCAAATGCCTCTAACTATGCCAATGTGTTGGGGCTTAAAGAGAGTGGTTATGGGACAATGCCCCGGGTTGAAGAGACACTTGTGAGTTATCTCTCGCCCGGTGCGGTATTGTCTCTCAAGGCCCCGGTATTACCCACCAAGCCGCTTAGGACTTCTTCGGCTTTGGTGGGTAAAGCGTACACGATAGTAGGTCAGGCTGGCGCTTGCCTGCAAACCATGTCAGTTTGCAGGCATATCAGGCTGACCTGCTGAAAGAGATGGACAAGGGAGAAGTTATTAAGAACGACAACCTTGCAGAGCTGCATCGGGCCACAGATCTTTCACTTCGGGCCACCAAGGAGACCACCAGAGCTATTGGGCGGTCCATGGCAGCCTTGGTGGCCACCGAGAGGCATCTGTAGTTGACCCTGTCCAACATCAAGGAAAAGGACAGGGTCTTTCTTATGGACGCCCCGCTAACGCTTTCTGGTCTGTTCGGCGACGCTGTAAATACAGTCGTCGACAGATTTTAGGAGGCCAAGAAGCAAGCGGCTGTGTTCCAGCAATTTCTCCCTCGCCGCTCTTATGGGGCTGGTAGGCGGGACCAGCCCCAGCCGTGTACAAGCTCCTCTCACAGAGAAGTCCAAAAACGGAGCGTCACCACTCGTACTCCCCCACAAAGAGAACACGAGACGAGGCAGCGCTCCAGGCCGAAGTCTTCCAGAGATGTGACAGATATGAGGACAGTTATTAACAGCAGGAAGGCTTTGGCCAAGAAGTCCTGACATAATAACGTCAGGACTTCCGAGGGCAGGCCCCTCTGGGGAAGAGCGGTACACAGCTCATCACACGGTGCCTGTCTCTCCTCAGTGCCCTCACCAGATTGTTTCGTTAACCCTGCCACCTCCGGTGCTTCAGGGCACAGCGGTCTCTAGCGAGCGCAGCTCTCAGCCTCCGCCCAGAAATGTAGCGGTTCTGGGAGGCTCGCTACCTCCAAGGAGGTCTATAGAACAGTTAGATTGGCCGTTCCCTGCCGGTCTTCTGCTTCAGAGCACCGATTTAGCCATTCTAATTACACCAGAGGTCAGTCTCGAGAGACTGATTCCCTTAGTAGACTATCTGGCAGCGTGGAAGCTTCTGCAAAATGGGGCACAATGGGTCCTGCGCACTACAGAAAGAGGTTACAAAATTCAGTTCGGGTCTTGCCCGCTTCTATTCAACGGGGTGTTTCCCACTCTGGTGGCTCTGGTTATGGAGCAAGAAGTGGACACTCTTTTGAGGAAGGAGGCCATCGAGGTGGTCCCTCCTCGCGACAGGGAGTCCGGGTTTTACAGCCGGTATTTCATCATTCCAAAGAAGGATGGGGGGTTGCGTCCGATTTTAGATTTGCGTCTGTTGAACCGCTAAGTCATGCGACTCAAGTTCAGAATGCTCACGCTCAAACAAGTCGTGTCTCAGATCAGGCCCGAGGACTGGTTTGTGATGATAGATCTGAAGGACGCATATTTCCATATATCCATCCTTCCTCAACACAGGAAGTTCCTGAGGTTTGCTTTCGGGGGGAAAGCGTACCAATATCGGGTTCTTCCGTTCGGCCTTGCACTCTCACCCTGCACGTTTACCAAGTTTATGGATGCTGCTCTGGCTCCACTGAGACTCCAGGGCATCTGCATAGTCAATTGACGGACTGGTTGATACTAGCTCAATCAGAGCAGATAGCGGTTCGACATCGAGATGTCGTTCTTGCCCACATGAAACGATTGGGGTTAAGACTAAACGCAAAGAAAAGTGTGCTTTCTCCATTACAGAGGACCACTTATCTGGGCATGGTGTGGGATTCGACCACGATGCAGGCACGTTTGTCTCCAGCTCGGATCGAGTCGATCCTCACGGCAGTCAAGAGAGTAAAAGAAGGCCAGTCACTCACTGCCATACAGTTTCAGAGACGGTTGGGTCTGATGGCAGCTGCGTCCAACGTGATATATTTTGGCCTGCTGTACATGAGACCCTTGCAGTGGTGGCTCAGGACCAAAGGGTTTTCCCCGAGGGGAAACCCATTTCGCATGATCAAGGTCACGCGGCTAGGCTTACGGGCCTTAGACATGTGGAAGAAACCTTGGTTCCTGTCACAAGGCCCCGTGTTGGGGGCTCCTTGTTGGCGTGTAATGCTAACAACGGACACCTCCCTCACGGGCTGGGGGGCGGTCATGAGTGGCCGCTCCGCCCAAGGTCTGTGGGAGGATCCCCATCTCATTTGGCACATAAATTGCCTGGAAATGCTGGCTGTGTTTCTAGCGTTGAAACATTTTCTTCCAGACCTGAGAGGCCATCATGTGCTAGTTCACACAGACAACACATCGGTGGTCTCCTATATAAATCGGCAGTGGCGTTCGCGCACCTTTACAGACTGGCTTGCCAGATCCTTGTGTGGGCCCAGGGGAAGCTGCTCTCACTGAGGGCAGTTTATATCCCGGGCACCTCAATCAGGAAGCAGACATCCTGTCGAGGCAGGGGCTGAGGCCCGGGGAATGGAGACTCCACCCAGAAGTGGTGGAGCAGATATGGAGGAAGTTTTACAGAGGACAAGTGGATCTGTTTGCGACTCAAGAGACTTCGCACTGTCCCCTCTTGTTTTCCCTCACTCACCCAGCTCCTCTTGGACTGGACGCTATGGTACAGATGTGGCCGAGGCTGCGCCTGTATGCTCTGCTGCCGGAAGTTCTGGAGAGAGTTAGCCGAGAAGGGGTTCGTCTCCTATAAGTAGCCCCGTAATGGCTGGGCCGTCCATGGTTTGTGGACCTGGTAGCCCTACCTGAAAACTCTCCATTGTAGATTCTCGTCCGGCGGGATCTCCTCTCTTAGCCGGGGGGCACCATTGTTCACCCCCATCCGGAGTTGTGGAAGCTGAGAGTGTGGCTCCTGAGTGGCCACAACTTATAGCCTCCGGTGTCTCTACTGAGGTAGTGGAGACCATAATCCAGTCCAGAGCTCCAAGGAAATCGTATACTGCTAAGTGGCAACATTTCACTTCATGGTGTAATGAACGTCAGTTAGACCCAGTTAACTGCCCTGTTGGTCCAGTACTGGAATTTCTACAAGATCATTTGGCCACAGGGTTATCTCCCTCCACTTTGAAAGTTTATGTGGCTGCTATTGCTGCTTACCATGCCCCTCTGGGCGATCAGTCTTTGGGAGGAATCCGCTAGTAACACGTTTCCTCAAGTGTACCCAGAGGCTGAAGCCTCCGGTACACCCTAGAGTGCCTGCTTGGGATTTGGCTGTGGTTTTGGAGGCCCTTTCTAAAGCTCCCTTTGAACCCCTTGGAGAGGTTTCATTGAGATTTCTCACTATCAAGACTGCATTTCTGCTGGCCATCTCTTCCTTAAAGAGAGTCGGTGATCTTCAGGCCCTTTCAGTGGCCCCATCTTGTCTTGAGTTTGCTCCTGGCATGGCCAGAGCCTTTCTGTATCCCAGACCGGGGTATGTCCCTAAGGTACCCTCTATTGTTCCACGGCCAATTACTCTTCAGGAGTTCTGTCCTCCTCCCTTTCGGGACTCTGACCAGTAAAAGCTTAATTGTGTACGTCCACAGAGCTGCCCTGTGGAGAAAGTCGCACCTGTTATTTGTTTGTTATGGTCCTTCCTGCAGACAAGCAGACCCTCAGCAGGTGGATATTGGTTGCTATCACTACTTCTTACAAGTCCTCTGATCTCCACTTTCCATTGGGGGTCAGGGCTCATTCCACTAGAGGTATGGCGGCCTCCAAGGCATTTTCATCCAGTGTTTCTATGCACAACATTTGTGATGCTGTGGGATGGTCCGACCTTCATCAGGTTCTATAGCCTTGACCTTCAGGTCACTCCTGGCTCCTCAGTTCTCTCGACCTAGCTGTGCCGTTCAACACTGGTCAGGGATTGTTCAGTCTGGAGACATGGGCATACTCGTTCCCAAAGCGTTTTGCGACGCAGCTCATTCCTGAAGGTGAACGTCACTAGGTTACGTATGTAACCCTAGTTCCCCGAGGGAACGAGACGCTGCGTCGCGTAGCCATACTTCTGCATCCCTGCGAGCGCTTCCTTCTCAATCCAGAAGCTGCCGCTGTCTCCACCGCATGTGCTTTTATACTTCCTGGTCCCTACGTCATCCCCGCCGGTGACGTCACCCGGGATTCCCTCGGAAGGATTGCACACGTTTCAGAGCGTGGGAACACAGGGGTGTTCCCAAAGCGTTTTGTGATGCAGTGTCTCGTTCCCTCTGAGAACTAGGGTTATATACGTATCCTAGTGACGTTCTTCAAAATATAGAAAAAGAGTGTGCTACAGGAGTATAAAAGTGGACTAAATAATTATAAACGTTGTTAGCCAATGTGTTTAGACCTTAAACAGCCTTCTTCAGAGTACAGATACACAAAAACGTAATGTTTTATTGGTGTTTGAGTTGATTGTAGCTATTCCCACTTGTTAACTATTCTGTTTTTGCTGTGATTGCAAATAGTACAAATTATGTTTCTGTGAACAATGGATCTTTACCCTGAGGAGGACTGTTTAAAGTTGAAAAGCACAAAAATCTTAATCATTTAGCTGGTATATATATATACATGCATACACACATTCAGCTTCCTGAAAGCCTGATGGATGCCCTACATAGCCTACATACATTAATACATATTATATATATATGTAACAAATTTTGCTTAATTATTTTCCAAAATTTGGTTATAAACTATATGAACACTAAAGATACATAAAACATCAATATTGTTAAAAATGCTGAAATTAAAAGGAAAGCTCTGCTCATATTAGTGATTTCATTTCTATGGCAATGTCATGGCCAGTTAATAAGGAAGGGGTGGTTGCATCATAAATGTCTAATCATATTTCAGCTTGTTACCCATGAATGTAAATAATCAAATTAGATGAAGGTTTAACAGTCCGTGCGATCCTTGAGCTCAGTGCCACAACCTCTCAAAGATGTTTTTCGCCTCCATGATATCACATCCATGAACACATCTGTTACCAAAGCATGGAGAACAAAACACATTTCTGAATAATGAGGATTTAATAAAGATCTCTCACATGCAACTCAAACAAAAATGTGATAAAATCATAATTGGATCATTTGTTGTTGAGAATAAGTGACAAAAAATATTTCCAATCCAGCACCATAAGTTAGCCATGTATTCAAGCATGGATAAAACGTAATATTACTTAGAATTGTATCTATTTTGCATGCATGTATGGTCTGTTAATGATAAATTTTCTGAATAGGTGATGCCACGCTTACAGAGACTAAATTGTGTCCACTGGCTTAGATCTGAGTCTGTGCACGGAACACCCTGTGCATGGTTGAAATTGGTCCACTGGTAATGGTTCTCTGCTGGAATAGGTGGT
>NW_015559071.1:27185-31376 GCF_001515605.1 Sinocyclocheilus anshuiensis | reverse complement strand
TGTGTGTGTGTGTGTGTGTGTGTGTGTGTGTGTGTGTGTGTGTGTGTGTGTGTGTGTGTGTGTGTGTGTGTGCGCATAGGCCTGAATTAGAAAGAGAGAAAGAATGTGATGCTGTGTTGAAGTCAAGAGAGTTGGGAGAATGTAGTGCAACCAGATGACCATGAAAACAAAATCGTACACAAAGGAAGAAAATATTTTTTTATGTACAGTAGGTGTTTTGTGCTCCAGTAGCTGTATTATATTTTAGCAACAGCAAACATTAATCAACATGAACCGCACTTCAGCCGAAAGAATTTGTAACACATGTTTGCTTAGGACTGTCCCTAATATTTATAATTTTAAAACACCCTGATTAGCCTACAGGTCAAAACTACTGTTCGCTTGTAGTCTTAACTGACTACTTTGTCAGAAAATAATGTGCAAACATTGTGCTTTTTACAGCACCAGCACCATAAAGAGTGCATATTATTACCGTTAAGCAGTAAAACAAAGGTGTCCCTCATCTATATTTATAACCCACTTGTTATTAATAACCATTCAGAATCATTCACTAATTTGTTCATTAACTTTTTCTTTAGGTAACATTGTTACACCAGAAGATGGTTACTGGTTAGTGTCTTTTTTGAGTATAACAAGGCATAGTATCCTTTACTTAACATATTTGAGTCATTCACAACTAGTCTGTGTCACTCTTTGGCTTCTCCACCATGTGAAACGCTGAAGTCCAATGGCTTGCTTGTTTAGAGCACAAACAGTACCCAGTAATTTTGTTTTTTACCTGATTCTTGCCTGTACACACAGTCTCTTAGCTGTTCCTCCTGTATTCCAGTCTGGCTGTAATGTACCTATTTTTTATCCCTCACAAAATGTTTGGTACCACACCAAGCAACAGATATAGTATGTTGTACACAATTGCTCAAAGGTTGGGTCGGTAAGATTGATTTTTGAAATAAATGTATGTTGTTGTTTTTTTTTTAGCAAGGATGCATTACATCGCTCAAAAGTGACAATAAAGACATATTTAAGATTTATATTTCAAATAAATGCTGTACTTTTGAACTTTCTATTCACCAAAGCATCCTGAAGAAAAAAAAATATCACCGTTTCCACAAGCAGCAGAACTATTTTCAACTGTGAAGTTAATAAGAAATGTTTCTTGAACACAGAATCAGCATATTATAATGATTTCTGAAGGATCATAACTCTGGAGACTGGAATAATGGCTGCTGAAAATTCAAAGAAGTAATGTTAACATGCACAAAGAAAGGAACAAACTAATTGATTACATTTTAAAATATATTAAAATGCAATATTTTAAAGGGGTCATGACATAAGGAATCACATTTTCCTTGCGCTTTTGACATATAAGAGGCATTTTACAAGTTCACATGTACATTCAATCAGATACAATAAAATATGCTTATTTGGCATACTGTCCATGGGAGGGCTTTGAGCTTGGACGTTTGGTCCAAACCCAAAGTAGGAACCAAACAAGAGTGAGGCAATAGTGTGGTGGAAGGATGCTGTGAATCTGTAATGGGACAGAAGTGAGAGGCAGCTATATACAGTTGGTATAGAAAATAATCACACCCCTTTATAATAATCACATTTTGATTTGCAGCCTGAAATGAAGACGGACACAGTTTTTGTTTTATCCAGCTGTATTTACTCCGTGAATCTAATAGCATCCAAGTGAAAGATATAACACCAACATGTCAGGAAATAAAACAAAAATAAAAAAACAGAATCACTGAGTTGGAAAAAGGATTACCCCCTTGTGTCAGTATTTTGTAGAACAACCTTTTGCTTTATTTACAGCCTTTAGTCTGTTGGGATATGTCTCCACTAACTTTGCACATCTGGACTTTGCAATATTTGGCCACTCTTCTGGTGTGACCAGGTGGTGACCATTTGTGGACTGCAGTCTTCAAGTCATTCCACAGATTTTCAATGGAGTTTAAGTCTGAGCTCTGACTAGGCCAAGCAAGGACATTCACCTTCTTCTCTTTCAACCGCTGTGTGCTCAGTTTTGCTGCATGCTTTGGGTCATTGCCTTGTTGGAAGGTAAACTTTCTTCCCATTGACAAAAATTTATAAAACTTTACAGTACTGAAGCTATGTTTCTCTCCACCGCCATATTTTAAAGTTTATGGCCCGCCCAACTTGGAAACTCAGGTATCAAAATTACCTCAGAGTTTCCCAGTTGTAAATATGATTTTAAAGGCTGTTCATGTCCAATTTCCAACTAGGAAACACATATTTAAGATAATTCCAATCGGCAGCGTGAGATCAGGTGTCTAGAGCCATGCTCCTGTAGAGCTACCTTCCTGCAGACTTCAGTTCCAACCCTGCTCCAACACACTTACCTGTAGTTTTCAGGTAACCCTGAAATTATCTGGTTCAGGTGTGTTTGATTAGGGTTGGAGCTGAACTCTGCAGGACAGTAGCTCTCAGGAGCATGGCTGGAGACCCCTGCTTTGGATATACAAAGATAGATATAAAATATTTATGAATGGGAGACCCACAATATGCTTAACGTGCAATAACTTATCACACATCAGAAATAATTGACAATGACAGAGCAAGGAAGGTCTAACCTGCAGGGTAACATCAACACCAAACAAACAATAACCGGCAACTCAAAGAACTGAATGGGCAGACTTTATACAAATGCTAGAAAGGAACTAATGACTAAATTACAACTAGACACAGGTGAACAGACTAACATAATCAAGGGAGACAGAAACTAGGTTAAATGAACACGTGGGATAAATGAAAACAAACTCAAAGTCCATGAACAGAACATAACCATGAAAATCGTGTTATATGGGAGGAAATTGTGATTTTGGTCATAACGGCCAGCCCTACCTGAGCACTGTCTGTTAGACCCAAAAGCAAATGGAATCCATTTTAATCGCTGACACTGGATACAGGCAGTATCAGTTACCTGTTCATTTTCTGATCTATTCCACCTGTTTAAGTCTTCTAACAACAGGACAAATGGAAGAATTATGGAACTTTACCTTTAACGTGTCTTGTGTAAACAGCTTGTTTGGGTATCTGTACATAAATTAGTAGGATCCCAGCGTAAAGAACAAGTGGGTGGTTTGTGTTTAAAGTTCATCCTGGATCACGTCGGAGGATTAAATGTTTGTTCGGAGCATTTGACTGCAAACTGTTTTGTAAACGAAGCACAGTGTAACGGATAATTTGCAAAGAAACAGCAGCTGCATCGCAAAGCGTAAGTAAACAATTTTATAATGCTTTGTCTGTAAATTACGGTTTTATATCAAGGTTTCTGCAAGTTTTGTGACATAAGACTTTTTTTTCAATACCTTTTTAGGACGAAGTAAATAAATCTAATGAAACCAGAAAGTGAGTTTTCATAGCAAAACTTCAAAGCGGCTTAAATACCTGTTTCCAACCACTAGAAAAATGGAAATAATCATAACTTTTAATTTTGTTCAATTTCATCTTCATTTTCCATCTCAAGTAAATGTATCTTGTTGTAAAGATTGTTACATAAGGCTACACATTGTGCTGCTGCTAATAACTCACGACAGAAAAGGCACAAATCACAGTAATTTTCTTTTTAAAACGTTTATTTCAATATCAAACTAAAACACACTAAAGTCAAATTATCAGAACAAATGGTGTCCTGACTTTATCTCTGAGACCTGTAAAATCAGGACTGCCCTACTTTTATTGGTACATCTTTATAGAGGTGTTCTTGAGTGTTTGTCTCAATGTGTGTAGGTACAAAATAGGGAAGAATGAGAGGTGTACTGTGTGTGCTGTGTGTGTGTGTGTGTGTGTGTGTTTATAGAGAGTGTACCTCAAGGGGCAGAACAGGGGCAGCTGTCAGGTCTCTTGAGGGAGATTTCACTTTCACTTTCATTGCTTTTCCCTGTAACAAAAGAGCTGCACACAAATGCCACTCCATCCACTTGCCCCCATCAGGGACAAACAATGAGGCAGTGAGTGTTTTATAAATGTGCATGTTAACATACAAACCCTAAACTAAGCACATTACTCTTGTGCAAAATATATGTAAATGTTCTGCTTAGTGGCATCCAGTATCTATAGAAATCCTACACAGTGAGCATATCAGCTCCTCCTTTCCTGTTTCTGTGTGTCCATGTCAGCATAAGTATATGTGTGGGTTTTGTATACTTGGTTCCATGGCTCTGA
>NW_015559071.1:21374-26998 GCF_001515605.1 Sinocyclocheilus anshuiensis | reverse complement strand
ACACACACACACACACACACACATATACACATAAACAGTGAGCTACTAATCACATGGTAATGGAGTTTCTAGCTAGCATGGCACCTGTCTCAAACTATTAGGCAGTGTTTTGTATCAGGGCTCTAGTTTTCTGAAAAGACAGAGAGCTTTCTTTACACAACATACACATAATCGTCCAGTCCATATTCTCTCTGGTTGGGCTACACAATATTGAAAGAAAGAACGAAAGAAAGAAAGAAAGAAAGCCATTGCGATACATTGTTTACTAGAGAAAAAAATTGAATTAGATATAGATGACTTGAATATCTCTATTTATAAAGAATTATAGACTAATTGGGCTAATTTTGTTGAGGAATGCATCTGCATAGAAAAAAATTTAATATCTAAAGCAGAAAAATAATTTACACTGTTTATTGATTGATTGATTGAGTTTTAGGGCTTTTTTGAGTTTTAGGACTATTTATTTTTTGAGTTTTAGTCAGCCTTTTGGGGCTAAACGATTTGAGAAAAAAAAACTGTGAAATTACAATATTAATATTTAGTACAGAATAAAGTGTCCAAGGGACATGGAAAGTATCAAAATTCACATTCAGGGAAGACATTAACTTTATTTACCATGTTGTAAAACATGGTACTGCACTACATGTGCTATTCTGAATGCAGGTTTTACAGCCAAGATTTACTCCACAGCTGGCCATAAGCAAAGACGACATTGTTACCATTATTACATCTCATTATTATTATTTATTTTGTAAAGACACTGCAGAAAGACTGTACTGTAGTTTAGTTGTATAGATACACTTCACTCATAATTGGCTGAAATTGGAATGTGTAAGAATGGAATCTGCCATAAATCCTTTATTTATTCATTTATTTTTTTATATTTTTTTAAGAGATGCACCTACTTGAAATTGTAGTAAAAATAAATAATTAATAAGACACAAATCCCCAGAGTCCACATTAGAACAACCCTTGCTACCATTTGTTCCATTTAAGCAGATGAAAAAAAAAGAAGGACAGAAAAATGTTCTTTCCCTAAGTCACACTGAGGGGAGCAGCACAGCAGATTCAATTATTCAGCTCATTCTAATAACTCAGACCCCTTCCATTCCATCACCCTACCTTAATGCTCTCTCCATTTTCACTCCAGAATGACTACTAAGAGGTAAAATGATCTGCCTCTGCGTTTTCTTCTTTCATTTTTTTTCTTCTATCCTATAACTCTGTCCTGTCTCTCTACTGAACTAATCATGTTCCACACCATTCTCAGAGATAGATGCATACTACAGGAAATTGGAAACGGAAATTAGGGGAAGCAGGCTGCTATGGAAGTGCAGATCAATATTTCTATTAATCTGCATCCTGATTAATGCAAGCCATAGTCTACAAAAATAATTATTTGGCTTAATTCAAACGAGGAAAGTGGTTTTTCAAATTAGAAATTGGTTTTCTTAACATTTAATTAAACTGTTGTGTATCGGAACCATAACTGAATTGAGTTAACCCAAATAAAATTAGGATTGTGCCAGCTCAATTCAATTTCTTACATTAGCCACTAGCTAGAAATAGCTTACGGCTGCATGATAAATGCAATTTTTAATACACATAAAACTATTTACTACACTTGCTTTTGCACAAAGGTTCATTGAGTAAACCTATGTAGTTTATGTACCCATTCTCAAGCTCCACTCATGACCTCAATGTTAACTCCCACAAAATTCAACATAACAGGACATTGGCTATGTTTACATGGACATACATTGTTTCAATCAGAATTAAATCATTCTGACTGATGAATCCAAACATAGTGTTTACATGAATGCTAAATAAAGTGATTAGGATGATGTGCGCATTTATATGTCACAAGCTTCAAATCACATTCAGACTTTTGACATGCACGCACTGCACAAATATACAGTTTCCCGCTGTTCGCACATGCTATTCTCCTGCCTTCTTTGTTTCAAAGAGCAGACTTAAAAGGCTCACATGATGCGTTTTCATGTTTTTCTCTTTTAGTGTTATGTACTGTAGCTGTTTTTGCATGCAGAAGCTTTGCCAAAAACACCTCGATTGAATTCTCCCTCACATACATCACTATGTGGAAATATTTGCATTATGCCACGCAAATGTATACGCAAAGAAAGAAGGCATGGTTTCAGGTATCGCAGTAAAGTTGTTGCCGTCATATCATGGATACGCTGTGTGTTTCCATGCAAAAACAAAAGCACTTTATTTGGCCTTCCAAAAATAGGCGCAGTTAGGAATCGGTGGTTAAGATTTATTTACAACACTGTTCCAGAACAGTACAACCCAAATGTTCGAGTTTGTGCAATGCATTTTACGGAGGACAGTTTCCTGAACCTGGGAGAGTATAAAGCAGTTGTGCACAAAAGCTTTTTCTGAAAAAAATGGGGCAATTCCAACTTTGCTAGGACAAACTGTCTTTATAATTGCTTTGGAAGCTGAAGCTGCCGATTATGGTAAGGGGTGTTACATTTCCGGCCAATCACAACATACTGGGTCAGCTGGCAAATCATAGCACACGGTGCTTTTCGGAAGCAGGGGCTTTGTCGATATTGCCTTGTTTTAGAAAGACTTGGCATAGAGGAGCTCAGTATATGAAAAATAATGTTTTTGAACAACTGTGTGTATGTGCTGTACATGTGGAAGAATTGACAATAAAGCAGACTTGAAACTTGAAACTTGATTTATGACACTAAATTCTACAAAAACAACAGCTTGTTCCAAGCGTCATATACATCACTGCACCATTTCTGTCATTGCAATCCGATCAAGTGTTTACATGTCCTCTTGGTTGGATTAAAAAAAGGTTTACACTACCCTTCCATTCTGATCAAAATAAAGCATGCTAACATATTCTATTACACCCAATACACAAAATAATGATCTAGCATCATATGACCCCTTTATTATTTATTTGTTTTGAGTCATAATTAAGAGATGATTAGCACATAAAGTTTTGTGCCGTGCGACTTATATTTACCAAGCAGTAAAATCGCCCATTCCCGTGACCAAAACAAGCCGTCTGTGGATGAGAGTATGAAGTGAGGGCTGATGAGATGTTGTTCTGCTCCACTTCACAGACAATGAGAAGAAGGAGATTTGTTTTTGAATGACATGATAGTCATGTACACCTTCTACAGAGGCACCATCGAGAGCATTCTGACGAGCTGCATCACTGTGTGGTATGGTGCCTGCAACGCTTCCTGCCGCAAGACACTTCAGCGCATAGTGAGAGCAGCTGAGAAGACCGTTGGTGCCTCTCTCCCCTCCCTCCAGGACATTTACAACACCCGTCTCACCCGCAAAGCCCTCTGCATTGCAGGTGATCCCACCCACCCAACACACAGCTTCTTCAGTCTGCTGCCATCAGGGAGGAGACTGCGGAGTCTCCAGGCCAGGACCAGCAGACTGAAGGACAGCTTCATCCATCAGGCTGTAAAAAGAATAACACTCCCCTTTCAATCTGATCAAAATTTAATTCAGATCGAGCTCAGTCGGATCGATTAAGGTGTTTACATGAAGGCTTTCCAGTCCAACTGAGCCATCAATCCAATTACTAACAGATTATTTGGTTGCATGTAAACATAGCCATTGAACACTAACAAGACACTGCATGGTTAAACTTTATCATAAACCATAAAACATCTAGTCTGAAACCAAGCATGTTGGGAACTGGAAATCCCCTGCCCAGATTTAGAAATGCTACACTAATGCCAACGGAAATTCTCACCCTTTTATAGAAAAGGTACTTTTTTATTTTTTTCAACCCATTGTTCATCCATAATCATGTTATCATAATCTTATTCTCCAGCTGGGGACATAATTTTGGAAAGTTAGTGGGAAGAAATAAAATGAAAGAAAGAGAAAGTAAAAAATGGTATTCAGAAAAGCACTAAAGCATATTCAGTCAATAATCAAACATAAAGCAATAAAGTAATATTGCGTTTTTGAGAATTAGAACAAAAGGCAAAACAATACATTTCTGTGTTAATTGCACAACTACAGAAATAGACAGCACACATCCATTTTGCTTGGCAGATGCCTGCACTCAGATTGAGCTGCTTAAATTAAAATAATCAACATGTTGTCACAACTTAATTTCATTGCTTGCAGTCCATTTAAATATGTAAATTTGTAAAACAGAAGTAAGTAATCCATTTATGTTGGGTGGACGTGAATAATTAAATGTTTTTTTCTCGTCTCTGAACCGCTGTCTATCTCTGTATGGTTGGATCGTTTCACCTACAGTGGATGTATCTTTTCATTTCCCTGAATGACAAAGCTGTTTTTACCCAGGCACAGGCCTTGTTAGTGGGATACAAGGGAGCAGATGGGGACCGGTCTTTTTACAGGACCAGACTAAATTGACTGTGATTCTAGGCATTTTGCTTCTCCAACGAAATGAATCTCAACTGTTTGTTTAGTGGTTCTTTCTCGCTTTGTACCCAAGGCTTTCCTGGGAGAGAGAGTCTCTATTGGAGGCATGTTGATGTGAATTTGTTCTCTAGATTCAAGGTCAATTGAGGTGTTGTCAAAGCTGTATGAACTTTAAGGCACTAAAAGTATTTTTGTTGGATTTTTATTTAACTTTACGCTGTGAGTTTAAAGTAAAATACATCAAGCAAAACAGATGATAAGATGACTGTAGTAAATTATTATTAAAGCTATACTTAACACAAAGTCTGCCTTTTCAGACACTGTAAAGTGTACACTCCAATGTATGAGAATGTTTTGACCTCATCAGGTATAAAGGGATTGAATGAGAGAAAGAGAATGAGAAAGAGAAAAAATAAATAAATGTATGGCTCACAGAATAGCAGGCATCCATTTGGATTTGGGGTCCACAACCTTAAAATTAATCCACTCAAGAAACAAGCACACCAGGTGGTTGAGAAAGAATCCAGTTACACTGACAAAAATCCATCTAATGATTGCACTAATCCTGTGGGAATAATACAAAATAAACGAGCAGAAGGAAGATGGACAAAATGGAAAATAATAAATTTCTACTTAATTTGGCTACTCTGCAAAATCCAACTACATTGTGTTGCGTTTCCATAGCACAATTCTTTGTGTGAAGATCAAATTGTTTAAATGGAACCAACTCTGATTAACAGTTTAGTGATGATCCCAGATGTTCCGTGTGCGACCAATAGAACTCTATTATTATTTTTTAATAGACAGATATCTGTGTTTTGGCTACTGAATATTTTAGCAACAGGTGTTTACAAGGGGCTGTAGAAACTGTACCCTATACTGTTAGGTTAACGGTACAGGAATTTATTCCTGGAGTGGTCAATTTGTGCTCAGTCTTCTACAGACATGCATGAATCCCCAAGCACACTTTATAGCCTTTGACAATATTATAGACAAATTAGACAAAATACCAGATTATGTGGGACAGTCACCTTCAGTGCTCTTATCTATAACTTCATCAGCAAAGGTTTCTCTTTTTTTCTTTTCTTTCAGTTGAACATGCAAGGCAGTAATTTCCAAATGTTGCTCTCTGGCTTGGTGATGAGCAAAGACAGCACTGAAAATCAAATGCATCATCAGAAAGTGGGATGTGAGGTGGGTGAAAAGGAAAGACAATGAAATGG
>NW_015559071.1:15921-21152 GCF_001515605.1 Sinocyclocheilus anshuiensis | reverse complement strand
GATAGTTTTAAAAAAAAAAAAAAAAAAAAAATATATATATATATATATATATATATATATATATTACATGACCCCTTCTAATTAATGGGTTTAGCTATTTCTTTCATTTCAGAAAAAAACCTTACTCTTAAAAATCTTGCACTTTGCTGTGCTTCCAACATTCTGGCAACAGTTTGATAAGGGTCCTCAAAGGCAAGTCTGTAAAAAAATGGTTTCCTAAGTCTGGTGTGGATAATCTTGAACCATATCCCGACTGAAAACATTTGGGATCAGTTGGTATGTTGACATCTGGTCAGGCCGCAGTACCCAACATGACCACCTTGCCTTTCATATGGCTATATATGAATGTGGTGTTCAGTGTTCCCAGAAGTACTAGAGGCTTCGAGGAATAGAGGTGTATTTCCTTTGTTAAACCAAGTACACAAGTACATGAAACGCATATAGTACTTTCCAATATAAATGTATAGTGGTATAACACACATAGAAAAACAGAAAAAAGACAATTAAATACAGGCAATGATCCCTCATTAGATCTGAGAACAAGGTTATTTCTTTCCAATGTCATGCAAGTGAAGTGGGCAATCACTTGACTTCTGTCAATGTACCTGCAGAAAGGCATCCATTTCAAGAAGACACTGGACCTTCGGGACTATGATAAAATATACTGAGGCGTTTTACTTGAAAATGATTTTATACTCTGGTTGTATTCTGGGAAGCAAGCTTCATAAAAGGAGACAGAAAGGGAGAAATAGAAAGAGACAGAAGCTTATTAGAGACATAAATAGCTAACTTGGCCAAATGCAGTGCGCAAGAAGTTACTCACTCAGATTAAGCTGAAAGGAAAAACAAGCAGGATTGTCCAAAAATGAATGCCAAAAATAAAGTCTCTCAGTCATCTAGCCAGCAGCTTGACAGCACCAATACAGAATACTAAAATCTCTTGACATCTTGACCATGGCTGATGTTCTGGAAAAATCCCATGGGTCTTTTTTTATTTTTTTGCTTGTTCAGCTCGTAGCAGTAATTCTGTTCATGTTGAAACCCTTGAAGCGCAAATCTAGAATTTGACAAATAGTTAGAAACCCTTGAAGCGCAAATCTAGAATTTGACATATAGTTAGGTATTGGTTTGGCATATAACATATAGAATAATGATGGCTTAGATGTATAGATTTGGATGCGCTGATATATAAGAATAGTGTTATTCACTATTAGTAGAGTCAGAATAGTAGAGTCAGTGGCTCAAAAATAATATAAGCAAACACAACACTATTTTGAGGCAGTTATTTTCAATTAACCTATTGATTCAGTTAATAAAGCAAACTGGATGAATCAGATGATTTGTTCACAAATTGGAGTTCAACTCACTGAATTATTCAGTTGTCCAGTGGTTCTTCAGTTAATAGCTCACTGGAGGAAGATTTGGAACGGCAAGAAAATTATCATTTATATTTTGGGCAGAACTGTCTTTTTACAATGACTTGAAAAGGTACCAATGGGTTAAATAATGTTTAGAGCATTAATATACAATAATAGGACAATGTGACAGTCAAGCAAACTTCAGAATTATACAAGGCCTTGTGAACCTGGCTTACAAACTGCAAAAAATCTCCCCTTATGTCACTGCCTGATTCTAACCACAAACTAGTTTGTTTTGTCACTGTTTGCTTCGGGAGAATGACAATTACTCACATGAATATGAAATATGCATATATTTACATCGCATAGGGGCTCGCAATATCAAATTCAGCATGATGCAATTTACATGTCAAAGCTCAAGGTTAGAACTGATTAAAAACATGGGCCATTCCCTGTGGGATACACTGCAATCATTTGTTTGTGAGGGTAAATCATAAACCTCAAACATTAAATGCAGTTAATGAAGAAAAATCGAAAGTAGTGCAAAAAATCATGAAGATTAGAGCATATTTTAGAGTTTTAATCACTTTATTCTTTTAATAACAAATAGTGTGGATGCATTTGGCTTCTCTATAGGGGAATCGTTATTACTCTACTTCCCCGGGAGCCATGATTCTTTAGTCTTCTTATCTTTTTATATATTTATGTTGCCATTCCTTGAGGAATAAGCTTATATTTAATGTACCACAACAAACCACACTTGATGTGGCCTTTTTCACTCTTAAATAAAATCAGTTGTTTCAGCTTCATAAAGCACCTGTAGTCTCTAGAGGTACCTTTCAAAACACAATCATAGGCATTTGAATCCGCAATATGCAAAGAGCCTCTACATTATGATCAGCCCAGCCAAGATAATGTCTACCTAGAGGAAATGTGGGCACCGCAGAGCACACTCATGGCACATTTCTCATAAAGAACAGATGTGCTTTTCTGGCTCTGCTCCTCCTAAGTGCATCTGCTATCACTGTAGTCTACACTTACTTAACAAGGACTTTGGCACACTGTGACCATCAGGAAAGCACAGTGCCATGTTCTTAGAGACTAACTCAGCTCCTTATCAGAGCAGTGGTGTAGCGGTTAGCATAACATTGAGTATACAGTGAGTTCGAATCTGGTTTGTGATATTTCTCCTCCTCTCACTGAATCATTTCCAGACCTCTCTCTGCCATCGGCTACATAAAAGTGGCAAAAGGCAAAATTTATATAGTTCTTGGATCTTTTTTTGTTTTTTGTTTTTTTTTTGGGATAGAGCATTAGAAAATAATTGCAAGAGAGTGTTTATGAAAAAGGCTAACTTTAATTAAACTAATTTTATTTTTAAAGACTGCAGGTGAACGTGCTGTGAACGAACGCTTTCCATATTCAGCTTTTTCGATGAGGACTGGCAAACATTTTTCCTTGTTCAAAGCATTCTCGCCCGCTTCTGAGAATGTTTCTCGGCAGCCTTTCACGAAGCAACTGTGTAGGAGGAAAACCTCAATGGCTGTGAGCATGTCGAAAACAGTGCATGTTATTTCCCTCCTAAACTGCAGCAGATGAAACGCTGTGAGTGGCTGACAGAAAGGCCTAATTTAGCGAGGAACACGAAAACCTTGGCTGTATGCTCTCAACCACTCCAACCCCCTCTACATAATCGATCAAGCACGTATGGTGCCTCCTCAAAAATGAGAAATAAAAAGTAAGAGAGTGAAAGCAGGAAAGTTACAGGCTGGAAATTAGCAAGTGCAGATTGCAAGAAATGTGGATGAACTTTAGGAGTGTACAATAGAACAGAAAAAAAAGAGAGAGAGCTAGAGGGAGGAAAACCACAAAGGAATTGATCAATCCTCTGAAGTATTGAAACTGGCTTTTAACTTTCATGCAAGTGCAATATATAAAAAAGGCATTATGACTGAACATCAAAGACTTCTTTTATATTCACCCTCATGTTCTGGTCTGACTGACTTTACTAGTTTTATGATGTACAGTATGAGTAAAAATAACAATTAACTAGGGCTGGGCGATATGGCCCAAAAAAATTATCACAATCAAAATGTTCATATCAGTCGAAATTGATAATTATCACGATACATTTCAAATATATTTCTTTCAAATTTAAAGGAAGATTTTTGCTCCGAAGTTAAGGTTGTAGAAGCCAGACCGCTAATTGTGGTTTTATACTACTCTTTATGGTCAGAACATGACAAACACTTCATGTTTTTGAATTCTTTATACTTTGACGTTTTGTAATTTTTCCTTAACAAAATATCTTAATAGAAAAAACAATTTATTTGTTTCTGCATGTTATAATGAGTGATATTGTTTCAAATCATGAAACAGGTTTGTGCTGCCTGACTTTGATGACGCGTATCTTCAGCACAGTTTGCGGCAGGCTGCAATATTATCAATATAAAATGTTTTGCCACTTAGAAATGCACATTTGACAGTAGCTTGAGTTGGCAGTAGTAGTAGAAATATTATATTGTTTCTGTTCAATTTAAATCAAGCAATTCAGTGTAAATAAAGAAATGATTGCATTTAAACATTTTAAATCAAAGTTATTTATGTATTTATTTGTTTATTTTTTATTATTATTTTATTATGAACCTGATTTTTTAAATGGTCTTTTATCTCTATGCAAACCCATCCATCCACCCATTTTCCAAACTGCTTGTACTACGTAGGGCCGTGGTATACTGGAGCCTAACCCAGCGTCTAGGGTCCTAGGCTGGGAAGCACCCTGGATGGATGGGTCTCTACAAACGTGATATATTCATTTTTAATTGATGTATGTTTAAGTTTTAAATGCTCACTTTGTATGTTGATTGATACAGTATGTGTGCATGCACACACATAGATACTAACAAGAACTGTATCTCACCAAAGAGCGCTCCTTGCCAGAGAAATGGTGTCTCTATCCATCTCGAGTGTCCAAGGCTGTCACCCAAAACTGTTGACCCTGAGCCCAGCAATGGCCTAAACAGCTGCTCTGCTCCACACATCCATCACAGGAACACACGCTCAAGCTCACACACACACACACACACATATGAGAACTGAGCTGGATTTAGGCCAAAGTCGAAGGTTAGCATATGACAAAGCATGCCTGATGATGCCAGAGCAAGGATGTTATTCATCTACATATCAAATGAAACGCTATGAAAGGTACAGGGTGTCATAAATCTTGTCACATCCATGTATGCAAAACCTCATTTTGCACATATATATATATATATATGTATGTGTGTGTGTGTGTGTGTGTGTGTGTGTATGTAGGTAGGTAGGTAGGTAAGTAGATAGACAGAAGTACTGTTAATCGATAATAAAAAAAAACGAATCACACATTTTTTTTTTCTGAAATTAATTGTGATTAATCCCACACATTATCCCAAACATTAAAGTTTTTAAATATACTTTTATATTAACAAATTAATGTGGAAACAACATAAATACAGTATATGTTTAATATTTGTTTAATTACATCTTTTTTTATCTTTTTCATCAGTATCACTGATACTGATGTCTCTAAGAAAATGTTCTATTTCCTAATGTTTAACCATTGACAATAGCCATTCAACATTACTGTATAATTAAGAGCTATCAAATTTAAACATTTTTAGGCTTTAAAAAATAATAACTTCTAATTCAAGTGAACTTAAAACAATCATTACATAAACTCAATATAATAAATGTCATATTTAGCTACCTCTGCCCCTCAGCAAGTAGTATATATATATTATATATATATATATTTTTTTTTTTTTTTTTTTTTTTTTCCTTTTCTTTTTTTTTTTCTGGCAGTTTAATTTTTTTCAATAATTGAGGACTTTTTTT
>NW_015559071.1:5534-15806 GCF_001515605.1 Sinocyclocheilus anshuiensis | reverse complement strand
TTTATTTTTATTTTTTTTTTTTTTTTTTTTTTTTTTTCCCATTCTTTAATTAACAGACATCACAGCAGTTATCCAGTTATTAGGATATTTTGGCTGCTTTAAGACATGCTGTTGATAAACAAGTCGAGGATCTGACACGCATCGTATTTTATCACAAAAGCATCTTCTTCTTTTTTTTTCAGTCGTCAGTGTCACTTCAGAAATTCTAATTTAGCTTATTTTGTGCTCAAGAAACATCTAATTGCTAATATTAAAATTAACTGAAAATGTGATACATTTTTCAGGATAATGTTTTAATTAATAGAAACAGAAATCCATTGTTAAATAAAAAATACTGACCACAAACTTCTGAATGATAGTGTATGTCCTCCATTCATTTTGGTTAATGTCAAACATTTGTATTAACACTATTTTGTGCATTCTTAGTGGTTTATGTCTGCTTTTCATTTGCAAATAGATGCAAGAAAATGTGTAGAAGCAACAGAAAATGAGCGGAAGCAATTGTGCCATTAAAATGTCTAATGTTAACCAGCTTAGAGGAGAACCTGCTAACAATTTGCCATGATAAAGTAATACATTTCTTGAGGTTGCTCTAAAATACATCCCAGTTGGTGTTAGGGTACATTCCTTACACGCTCTTAATTGATTGCACACTACAATTTACAGTCTAACAATTTCTTATCTAGCCTTACATATTTTGCTGCACTAATTTGTCATACATACTAGCACAGCTAGGAAATGAGAACAAGCTGAGAGTTGAAACAAATCAACCCCTGAACCTGAAACACAGATTTTAACATGGCATGTTATGTAAAGTTATATGCACATGAGTGAAAAATGAAGCTAGAAGGTACATGTACAGTCAATTTACTCTGCCTAATACCCTTCCTTTTCAATTGTGATCTAATTTAAAAGAATGGTGGAGTCTTCAAATTGACTTATATTTCCGAAATGCCATTCTAGGCCTGGAGGTAGAAAAACTGGTCCCAGTGGCAGAATTACAGATGATAGATCAATAAAGCCCATTTTTCCCCAGAAGTGTGGGGTCTGCAGTTGCCCCCAAAATCAAGGCATATGCCACTGACAGCGTGTGCAACTATCCTAGCTTTTAATGTGGCAGCTGGCAATATACAAATATCAGAAAGAAGGAAATGTCAAGGGGAGGAACTCGGCCAAAAGTAGAGAGATCCGCAGGGGACAGGACACATAGGCCCGCAGGCTCTGTAAGAGTGCAGTATGTGTGTGTCTCCAGAAACTAGAGTTTAAAACATTATGTTTATGATCATATCTATGCACAATTGCAAGGTTTCCCTATAAGGACGTTTCTACCACCATGAATAAATGTCATATGGAGAGTGTTGATTGTATTTTGCTTTGTGTCAGTGTTGAGACGCGATAAGGTAGCTGAGGTTGGGGCTTTTATGAGGAAGGGAATCAGTGTGTAGTGATGTTATTTTGTGCACCTCCTTTATTTATTTGTTTTCTACTGTTGTTCACATTTGTATATCTGCTATAAGTTAAGAATATAGTCACAGAATAGCTTGGCATATAGCGTGAATCTTTAAGCATTTGACTGTTGTGACAACACATTGTGAGGAATACATTTTCCTCCAAATGCGTGTGCTCTTAAACAAGGTACACAAACACATTCCCCTGCTATTGCAATAAGATGATCAGCACAATAATGTAAAATTCTAGCATGGGAATAACTGGCCTTTATAAATTAACATAAACAAGAACACAACCTCACAATGATTTGAGCACATGGCAAGTCTATGTCAAGAGGGTCAAGGCATAAATGTGTAACAGTAAATCAGCAAATGCATCATTTCCGTTCTCAAAAAAAAAAAAAAAAATAAAATAACAAAATAAAAAATAAATGAATGAATGAATGAATGAATAAAGCAGCTGTGTCCTGCTCAAATTATAGAGAGGTGAAAATTGGTAGTGAAGCAATTGTGCTGATGAAAATCCCAAGATAAAAATATATACTCCCTACCTCTCCACAGCTGTCGAAGAAAAAAAAAAAAGAAATCATGACCATCTCAAGAACCGTTTCTGATCCTTCAGAAGTCTTTGTGTTATAGTTGATAATGGAATCAAATGGTGGATGTACTATCTGGACAGTTTCTTTGGTGGCTTTATTTAAAACTATTCATTTTTAAACTGATCACACAAAGATATTTCTGCCAAGTCTACTGTTCTGTTACACGCTGGCTTCTGTTTGCAGGCATCCATTTATTGAAAAGAAAAAAAACATGATTTTCAATTAGACCAATATAAAAATATACTTGTTAAACTGCATCAATCAACTATATATTATATGATTATATGAAGTGAGACAGGTGTGTACAAAACAGTAATCGGACAGTAGTCTCTGTTGATAACTGTACACTTGCAAAACACATTGCTAGCATTGCCATTTTAATCTTCATGTCATCTTCTGAGTGTCTGACACCAGAATGCATTAAAGCGGGAGATTAGGAACCTCCAATATCCGACTTGAAACTGAGCACAGCATTATGCTGCCCTCACTGTATTACCACAAAGCAGATTTTACACAAATATGGACTTGCCATACACATGCTTCCCTTTGCCAAAGAACCATCCAAAGCAAAGCAGCGAATGACAAATAGTTACAAGTGCTCTTCATTCACAGTGTATTAAGTGTCGGAGCAGCCCTAGCGAATGCTGATGCTCGAAGGCCCCAATTATTCATTCACTGCTTCATCAGAACCACGTCTGGTAGTGATGATAAATAATGCAGCAGCTTGGCATAGCTCACTGAGCCAGGCCAGCACTGAACTGATTCATGTGCATTTTCTCAGCTCTTTTCGTGCCAACAGTTCCTCACCTATTCACTCAGATTGACACTTTTTTTCATGCTACTGCAAATACATAAAACACTCGATGCTAATTCATGGTTTTGGGAGAGCTGGAGGCCACATCGGGAAGGAGGGGTAAATATAGATGATGTAGGAGTGATCTTAAACCATGTTAATTTCTTTCAGAGATTTGATTTAATTAAAAGTAAGGAGCTGAGCCAAGAAAATAAGCATTTATGAGGAAAATGCATCGTCAGTTGCTCTTTACCCCAGAGTGGTGTGCTAAAAGGGTAATCTTGACATAATATATACATGAAAACACTGAAACACTAGCTGTTTGTGGATCCCAGTGGCACTGAAACACTAGCTGTTTGTGGATCCCAGTGGCACAGTGTAACCCTTTTTTTTCTATTTCATATTTTACGGTTTTATTTACATAATAAATATTTACTTTTTACATTTATTCATTTAGCAGACACTTTTATCCAAAGTGACTTAGAAATGTTCAACATACACAACAAGCAATTTATCATAAGCCAATCCTCTGCCGTTAATGCCTGCTATTGGAAAGAACAGCTGATAGAAACAACACAATAATGCACAAGTAATCTGCACTACTTTGATCAGTTAAAGTGCCCCAATTATGCCATTTTTAAGGTTCATAATACTCTCCTACTTTTTTTTTTTTGGGACTCTCCTATAATAGGTTTACATGCATGCAAGGTCAACAAAACACTGTTGTTTTCTCAAAATACGCATTTAATATTACCTTATTTTCCAACAATTCTCAAACAATTCGTTTGAAGCAGTTATACAATTTCCTTTCCTTTAGCCTACTCTGCTTTGATTGGTCAGATGACCCAATCTATTGTGATTGGTCTACTCTACCACATACAGCGCATGTCGGAAACAATATGCCCATTGCCATAGTTCTGTATTTTGAATGCTCGATAGAAAATATAAACATCTATTATTTATCATACTTACAGTTTGGGAGCCAGCTGGTCCAAATAAACTGGGTATTGAGCCATCTTTCAAGAGCAAGCAGTTTGTGAATCCCGCATTGAACTTCCCAAGATTAGAGAAGCAGTCGTCAGTAAAATGACGGGAACATAAAAAAAAGATTGGGGTTGTACTGCTGTGAATTGTAACCACTGATTCTTTGCAGCTTCATCTTGGGTCAAGTTGTTCGTGGCCGGCCAACATAGAACATAGGCAGGCATTATGCAAATGTCTTACCCCACAACGTGTATCCATGACGGGAATGGAATTACTGACGACTCATTTAGGCTGTTCAAAGTCAATTCTTTCTTTTGCAAGACAATAACTTTATTTATAGAGCACTTTCGGCTTTACAATTTTGCAGATTGTTTACATTCACATACAGCTACATTACACAGTGCATGAAAGGCAATATTCAAAATGTCATGATAGTGGCACTTTAATGTCTTGTGAATTGATAAGCTGCATGTTTTAATTTTAAACGTTCACTTTTGGGCAAAATACCAGACCATAATAACACTTTATCCAGTAAAAAAAGTCCATCTCCCGTTGTTCTCTCACATCAATATCCAATATCAATATAATATTTGTTTATAACGGTTTTGGACTGTTTTCACTCATAAACAGTGTTCGATCTGTGCATAATTCTCTCCTGATTCAGACTAGAGGAATTTTTCGTTGGAAAAAAGCAATATTCTGGATAGAGGACTCATATTTTACGAATGGAGTTGATCAAAATCAAGTTGAAATCAAAAACCTTTCTTGATGACAGATTTGTTTACTACAAAACAAGCAGATTTTCACTTCACAAGATGTTAATTGATCGACTGGAGTCATGTTGATTACTTGAGAAAGATCATTCCACCAGCCAGGAACAGTGAATGACATTGTTTTGGAAAGTGATTTTGTGCTTCTCTGTGATTGTACCATGAGGTGCCTTCAATTACTGACCCCTGGAATCTTGACGGGATGCAGTCTCGTAAGAGAGAGTGAAGGTAAGAGGGTGCAGAGCATGTGGCCATTCTAAAGGCAAGCATCAGTGTCTTAAACTTGATGCGAGCAGCAACCGGTGGCCAGAGCAGAGAGATAAAGAGAGATGTGATGTGGGCTCGATCAGCATTGAAGACCAGTTGTGCTGCTGTGTTCTGGATAATTTGTAGTGGTTTGATTGCACATGTTGAAAGTCCAGCCACAAGAGTGTTGCAGTAGTCCAGCCTAGAAATGACAAGGGCCTGAACAAGAGGTTGTGTGGCTTGCTCTTTAAGGAAGGGCCTAATCACGGGCATAAGTTTCCCTGATGTTCTGCAGTGACCAAACCTGCATGACCATGCTGTTGTTGGAATGTGATCTTTCTGTGATCTGTGATCTTTTGTCAGCTGGTCATCAAAGATTACCCAAAGCTGAACTCTATGGGATTATTGGGTAACAATTTATGGTAACAATTTATAATAACTGCACACTATGAATCATTAGGTAAGCGTTAGTAAATAGTCAGTCCATCCTTTGTAAAGCATTGTCCCGACATTAATAATCATTAGTAAGCAGTTTATAAATACAGCTATAAATGCCTTGTTCTTGATTTATAAGCATATGTATTACAAATGAGATTTAAAGGCTCAGTTATCTTCCTAACAGAAAAAAAAAACACAACACAGAGGGATACAGAACTCAGAAATATTTATTTCAAGATGCAAAAAAATGAAACTGTACAACTGTACAACTGTACACTTGATTTTTTTTCTATGAAATTGCAGAGGTTTATTTTTCATTTATCAAGTGAACAGTTGTACAGTTTCATTTTTTCAATCTTGAAACAAAAATATGTATGTGTTCTGTATCCCTCTGTGTTGTGTTTGTTTAACTTTTCTGTTTGGAAGATTAAATAGCCTTTAAATCTCCATTGTAAATGCTTACAAGGTATAAATAGTCCTCACTTTAGATGAACTCACAAAAAATAGATGGCTGGCAACTACTAAATGTTTTATAACTACCTGAATTAATCATGAATTGTAGTAGGAATACCTGTTAATAAAGCATTTATTAACACTATTACTATATGTCAAATAATAAGATATATAAATGTATGTTTAAATAGTTTATTAATCATTAACTTACACATTCTAAATGATCTTATGAACCCCTGACAACTCCTAAATAACTGGTTTGTAAATAATGTAATAATTTAGAAATGATAAATTGATCATTAAAGAAGTATGAAATACAATTATTAAACATTATAGATATGCTCAAGAACAAAACATGTATAGCTGTTGTAACAGGGCAAACGAGACGAGAGACGTGCAGATCCATTTGGACCTAGGAAAAACTGAGACACAAGAGACAGACAGAGCATATACGGTCTCAAAGACCGAGGCAGGGAGCGCAAAAAGTTCATCAATAGTCTCTCTGGTGACCACTGAACGGGCAGACAGTTCATAAACAGGCTCACTGACCGAAACTTGACAGGCAGACAGTTCAAAACCAGGCTCACTGAATGAAACTGGACAGACAGATAGTTCCAAGTCTGGCTTACTGATTGAAACTGGACAGGCGGACAGTTCAAAAACAGGTTTGTTAACTGAGACAAGATAAGCAGACAATTCAAAACAGGGTGTGTTGGCAGAGATAGGGTGAACAGACTGTTCATAACCAAGAGTAGTGACTGGAACTGAACTGACAAACAACTCATAAACTATTACTGGGCAGGCAGATAGTAAGACATCAGAATTGTCAGTGGGGTGGAAACAGACAGGTGAATTAACGTCGGGTTCATTGAGGGAAAGGGGACTGGCAGATAATTCAGACACAGATTCATGGATAGATTCTGGATAGACTGACAGTTCATGATAAGACTCGTTGACAGAAACTGGTAAAACAGAGTGTTCAAAATCAGACTCAATAGCAGCATTTAGACGGACAGACAGATCACAATCAGCCTCCATGGCTGGTTCAGAACAGGATCCAGGTACGCAACAATAGTCCAGGCAGGGGCAAACCGAGTCCGAACAGTAAAACAACAGATAGTCTAAGGTACACAGGCAGGAATCAGGAAACAGGTAATAACAAGACTAGACTAGACTATGAAAACACGATATGGCTCCATAAGGCAGCTATCACTAAGAGAGTGATAAACGCAGAACAATACTCGGCAGTTTGAGAAGGATCTGAGTGGGTGTAATATAGTGTGTGTGTGATTGACTGCAGGTGAGTCCAATCAGTGCAATGTAACATGGGAAATGTAGTCCAGGGTGACGTGTAACAGTCTGTGTGGTGTGAAAGTCAATATAATGGAAGGGCGACCTCTGGTGGCAATCGGACGGAAGGCCACGGACTGGATTTGTGACAGCTGTATTTATAAACTGCTTACTAATGCCTATCAATATTGGAACAATGCTTTATAAAGGATGAATTGACTATTTACTAATGCTTAACTAATGATAAAGTGTTACCCAATTTATAATAACTTCCATTAATAAATCGTTAACAAACATTGTATAATGCTTAACAGATCATAAGTTAATATAAATTCACATAGCTAGAAATGTGAGATAACATGATTGTTAATGCTTACTAATGTACTTATTAAACATTACCTAATGATTAACAGATCATTATTTAATGTAATTTGAAAGGCTTACAAATGTCATTAAACTTTCGATTCATAAGATCATGCACTTTTTAAAAAATCTACAAATGATTTTAACAGAAATTATACAATAATTGCAAGCTTACTTGTTCATGAACTTTTCATATATGACCTAATGCTCTTTTTTATATTCACAATTGCAGTGGAAAAAAAATGAATGAACGAACGAACGAACGAACGAACGAATTAATAAAAATGAATCACAGTCTGAAAAGGTCACATATTTGATCTTCATTTGTTCTGTAGACTTCTACTAATTTACTCATCTTAACAAATCATTTATTAATTATTTGTTCATGTTTTTGCCATACCCAATCTAAAGTGGAAACTATTCATCATTTGTAAATGTTTATAAACGTTTACTTATCATTAGTATCTTGATGAGCTGTCATCTTGATGGCAAAATGTGTCCCAAAGGTCCTGAATTCGCCCTATTCACACATCTTAACTAATAATTTATTAATAATTTTTTCGTTTTTTTTTCAGTACCCAATGTAAAGTTGAAACTATTCCTCATTTGTAAATGTGTATAAATGTTTACTAATCTTTTAGTTTCTGTATGGGCATTGGACTTTTAGCTACTCTAACAACTTTTGTGTAAAGAGTGGTTAGTTAAGTTTAGCTAAATGCTTGCTAAAGACATCACACACTTTGTAATTTGGGTGCAAAACATGTTTTTATTGCCTCAACACTTATATTAGTATACTACTGTGTAATCATTAAACAGGATATTCCTTTAATCATACATCAACAGGAGAAAATAAATCTATTTTTTAAGAAAATACTTGTTCATTTATTAAAACAATGTAATATAAACAGATTGAACCGTGTTTCCTTAATTTGACCCTGTACACTTTTGACCCCTTAAGCAACCGTTAAACCTAAACTTACCCGTATCACACCTCAGTAGCAACAAAAGTGTTGTGCATTAACAAAAGCTTTAAATCATTGTATAACATCTGTTAAAATCATTTGAAGATTTCCAAGAAGTGCATGATCACATGAATTGAAAGTTGAAAGACGTTTGTAAGCATGATTATTTACATTAAATAATAATGATCTGTTAATCATTAGATCATGTTTAATAAGTACATTAGTAAACATTAAGCACATTATCTCATATTTCTAGCTATGTGAATATATATTAACTAATGATCTGCTAAACATTATATAATGTTTGTTAATGGTTTATTAATGAAAGTTATTATAAAATGTTACCGAATATGGTTGATGATCTTAGCTGTAAGGTGAAATAGTGTTGTACCTTTGGAGTGGCAGGGTGATGTTCTTTCATCCTTGCCAAGATGTCTGCCAGGCAGCCTGAGATCCGTGCAGCTACTGTTGGATCACCTGGTTGAAATGAGACGTAAAGCTGTGTGTCATCAACAAAACAATGGAAGGAGACACCATGTGCCTGTATGATGGGTCCCAGTGATGTAGTGTATATGGAGAAGAAGATGGGTCCAATAACTGATCCCTGAGGTACCCCCATGGCCAGTTGATGTGCTTTGGATGCCTCCACTTCCCTGGAAACCTTGAAAGACCTACCTGTGAGATAGGATTCAAACCAGCAAAGTTCCTGTGATGCCCAGTAATGAGAGCATGGATAGAAAGATCTGATGTTTAACAGCTAAACTGTTAAAGATGGCAGATAGATCTATATAAAGAAATAAAGAGAGAGAGAGAGAGAGAGAGTCAAGTGTCACACCTGGCTCATAATTTAATTTGCAATCATGTTAATGGATTAATGGATTAATGATTAATTATATTTTTCATCAAAATATAATAATAATAATAATAATAGCGCGATGGTATATAGTCTACATTTGTGCTAATGCAACCACATACACATCATATGTGATGTTTTTTAGACAAGTTAGGGATAGAATGTCCTATCGTCGCTGTCAAGGGGTTCAAGAACTTGCAGTACATAGAACCAAAAAGTTACAGTTAGATCTCTAAACAGGTTCTTCAGTAAGCCATCTCAAGAGAAAGGCTTTTAAGCATTTCAAATATATATTGACGTTCCTTGTGTACACAATAGGTAATCTGAGTAACTTTACAATGTGGCAATCTGAGGAAACAAAATGGTGCCTCTTTTTGTATATCTTTTTTTACATTCTATTTTATTTTTCCTTGTTTTTACTGTTTCCTGTATGTTTATCTTTTTAAATTAAAATGTTTAACATGTGAACAAAATGTAATATATCCATGTTGTTTATTCATCCCTGTAGTGGGGTAGGGGTAACAACAGCAATAGGTATTAGGTTTGTGGGTGATTATGGCATTTGTGAGAAATGGACGAGTCCTTTTCTCATTTCAGGGCATGCTTGACAAATGTGAGGGTCTGTAGCTGTGACTTTAAGGGAGTTTGATAAGTTTGCTTTGCGCTTGGAGACATGCTGACAAAACCCTTTTTAACAGCAGCGTAAGTGACACCATTGGCATGAGAGAACTGAAAAAAAGAGAAAGGCACTGATAGAGTAGGAGGGAGTGAGAAATTAAGTTAGAAAGTGAGAGGGGGAAATAAATGTGAACATGTTTTAGGAAAGTTTCCCTTCTGTTTCATCTTTTGATTTTGGGTTAGAATATGTTTGTTCACTGCATGCCATCCTGCTCTCTCTCTCTGTCTCTCTCTCTCTCTCTCTCTATCTATCTCTCGCTCTATACTTTGTACAATCCTGATTGTCTGTACTTGCTGAAGAGAGAGCAGCTGTGGAGGCTGCCAAGGTCGCAGGGACATCTGAGAGTAATGACATTCCCCTGAAATGTTACCTCAATGCTAAAACTCACACTCAG
>NW_015559071.1:4315-5466 GCF_001515605.1 Sinocyclocheilus anshuiensis | reverse complement strand
CATTGAGTCTTGTTCTGATTGGTTGTCTGGGTCATGTGTCTTGTTTCCCATTTGTTTGTTCTTGTCATGTGACCCTCTTGTTTGCTATAAGTAGCCATCATGTTGCCATTGTCTCTCGTCGTGTATTGATGTTGTAACCCGCTGTCGGTGAGTCAAGTCTGTTCATGCCTCGTCAAGTCAAGTCTGTGTTTATAGTCTTGGATTATGTTTGTATTTTGGATTTCACCTTGTTTGAATAAACTGCACATGGGTTTCTTCACTACGCTTGCCTTCAGGGGACTAAATAATTACAGAATACACAACCGAAAAAATGAAACCAGCAGATCATCTTGTTCGCCTCTGTCAAGGTAATCGCTCTATTGAGGATTATGTTCACGTCTCCGACAGGGAGACCTATCCATAGAGGATTACGTGGCTGAGTTCTGTGAGCTTTACTACCAGGTAGACTTTAATGACACTGCTCTTAAAGACATTTTTCGTTTTGGACTATCACCTGAAATATCCTATTTAATGCCACGCAATACCCCACACTGGTCACTTGAACAATATATTGATCATGCTCTGCTGTTGTGCGGCTCATCGTACACTGTGGGTTTTGCGGACAAGGAGCCCCGCAATACTACAGTGCCCACCACACCAGAGCCTCTTCACATTCCAACCGCCATGTCTGGAGTTGTTCACATCGCGCCTGCTACTCCAGGGTCTGCTCACTTCATGCCTGCCAAACCAAAGCCTGCTAATGTCTTGTCTGCGAAGCCAGAGCCTGCTAATGCCATGTCTGCTACTCCAGGACCTGTTCACATCATGCCAGTTAAGTCAAAGTTTACTCGTGTCATGTCCACCATGTTAAAACCTGATCACGTCATGTCTGCCAAGCCAGAGTCTGTTAACGCCATGTCTGCTACCCCAGGGCCTGCTCACGTCACGTCTGTCAAGCCAGAGTTTGCTCATGTCATGCCGGCACCACAAGAGATTCTTCTCAACATGGCCACCATTGAAGAGCTTCGTTGCAAGATGGCCGCCACACAAGAGTATCTTCGCAAAATGGCCGCCCTTCTAGAGTCTCGTCAAGTCTCAGCTGATCTTCCAGAGTCTCGTCACGACATGGCCGCCACGCCCGAGTCCCCGGCCAAGATGTCCGCCACGCCTGA
>NW_015559071.1:831-3729 GCF_001515605.1 Sinocyclocheilus anshuiensis | reverse complement strand
GACGCGGAGCTTGGGCTTGGACGGAAAGGTCTGATTGCTAGTGTGATGGACCCACCTCTGATGTCGGTGCGAGCTGCGAGCTGCGAGCTGCGGTCACAAACTCACATACTGTCTTGTCACAGCCATGGAGGCCGTTCATGAACTCACTGTCTCCCTCCCCCAGTTCCGCCTCCACTCCACCACCCTCCTGGACTTGTTGGATTTTGTTTGGGAGTCTGGAGCCGCCCTTAGAGGGGGGGAAATGTAATGTGGTGTTTGGGTTTTCTTTCATGTTCATGTTTTCATGTCTTTTATTTTGAGTTGGGTCATGGTCCCTGTTTGTGTCATGCTTCCCTTGCCCTCGTGCATTCATGCCATTGGTTCTCTTGTTCATTTTGTCATGTTCTAATTGGTTGTCTTAGTCATGTGTCTTGTTTCCCATTGGATTGTTCATGTCATGTGACCCCCCTTGTTTGCTATAAGTAGCCATCATGTTGTTATTGTCTCTTGTCGTGTATTGAAGTTGTAACCCGCTGTCGGTGAGTCAAGTCTGTTCATGCCTAGTCAAGTCTGTTCATGCCTCGTCAAGTCTGTGTTTCTAGTCTTGGATTATGTTTGTATTTTGGATTTCACCTTCTTCACTTCGCTTTCCTTCAGTGGACTGAATTCGTTACAGGCACTTATTAAACATGGAGACAAACGTGTCAGTGAAAAATCTGAGAGACATGATGTGTGAAGAAAACAAAGAAAAATCAAGATAAATATCACTTGAACAATATTCTTATTGTGAATCAAGCTTGATTTGAAAGAAAACAAGTGAAACATATTATATTGTAAAAACAAATTTAGAAATTATAAATATTGTGTATATTTATGGTACCTACTGTAAAATGCTAGCTATGAAATTAACTTTAGTAAGCCAAAGGAGTTGGTCATTTTACTCAAATGGTCTAAAAATGTTTTTTTAAAACACAATACACATTTTAAAATGTCAGAAGTGACATTATAATTGGAGTAGTTATGACTTTGAAAAAGTCATAAAAGTGTATCCATTTTTGAGCACTGTTAGATTTAACAGAATTTAATATAGTTTTAGATAGTTTATAGTTTTACAGTTCAGCGTTTACATAGAGAATCACTCTGATTAGACAAAATAGAAAGTGTAAATGCATTTAAATCTACATAATTGCTCAACAGGAAAACACTACATTGTTTCATGATGCAGTTTAAAATCTAAAAAAAAAAATAATAAGGAAAACACTACATTGTTTCATGATGCAGTTTAAAATCTAAAAAAAAAAACAATAAAAATATATATATATATATATATATATATATATATAGTGTATTTCAAGAACATGTTCTTCCTCTGGCAATCGGTAGAAAGAAGATTTAGATTCAGACTAAACGAGCATTGAGGAAAAATAAAAGAGGAAAGAGAAAATCCCTGAGGAGGATCAAGGCAGCAGAGATAATACCACGATAACTTTCCGTGGGTTAACAATGTGCCGCCTGCTGAAGCTGCTGTCTGCGTAATGGTTCTCTGGGGGTTTGCAGGGGCCGAAGTCTCCTCTGTGCAGCTAAACTGCGTGTGGTGCCCCTCTTCTTCCACCCTCAGCAACCTTCTTCTCCAATAATGATGCCACCATTCTTCAAAGTGGTCAAGTGTGCACCTACCTGCCTCACTTGTATGCACATACACACATACTCAGAAAAGTGTGTGTAGGGCAATGCTGTTCTAAGTATTTCCTCAGTTGTTTTGTATGCTGTCCTATATGACCAGATAAACTGTCATGACCAACCTCCTCAAAATCATGAAGGACGGTGGGGATGCAAGACATAGCCTGCTGTCCTCTCCCCAAAATAGCTACAGCTGAAGATCAGTGCTGACTTTTCCTTTGGCAAAAGGTCCTCACACTTGATGATCCTTCTTGCCTTTAACGCCACAAGTTTCTGTTTGCTTAATGTCAGCTCTCCTTCTGTGCATTCAGCAGCGACTCTGTTCCTTTTCAGAAAAGGTTAAGCAAGAGTTTTACAGGTTGGGGAGGGGAGTGCATCTGCACACTACAGAATATATTATATTACGGCATGTTATTTAAAATTAGTTTGAGAACTTGAGAGAAAGAGACAATAGAGTGTACAGGAACTCTGCTATATATCTAATCACATAATAAAATATTTTCAAATAGCTCAAATAATTAATTAATACTTAATCTCATTTACCAATACTTTTATACCTCTGTAAGGAATTTAACTCATTAATTCTTATAAGGGAATTAATCATTAATTTTATTTCTAGCTCAGGTTTTGAGAGGAATCGAATCTGAAAATGCGAGGTCAACCTGATTAAAACTCATTTCAAATTTGATCGTTTACACTTTATCAGCTACTCGTCCTGCGAGACGTTAATGTCAGTGCATATTAACAATTTGACTACGTATTTTCCCTGGCCACGGGTTAATACGTTATTTGATAAGTTAAATGCTACGAGCTAGGTAGCAAGATCTTGGCAAGGTTTGACTTGAATTATACGACACCAGACAATGATTATTTATAAATGAAACATGAATTTATTGGCTATTCTAAATTACATTGACCTAAGCTAAGACATACACATACACACACACATACATACAGTCTCTGAAGAATGAAAATGATGTTAACGGAGTTCTGAGAAGTTCCCAAAGTTCTAACTCGTTTTCACGAGTGGTTTTAAATTCAGCCTGAGAGAATTCATAAAGCAGAGATTTGTCTTACGTTTACTGCTTAAATCAATCATCAGCGCCAGTTCAGCAGATAGAAGATTTTGTTCGTTTACTTGCGTTTTTTTGAAAGCTGAGTTGTTCCTCGTGGCTACTGGAGGGAATTCCGTTGCGGATTGGCTGTTGCTCTGGCGCCGGAATGACGTTTGGATGACGT
>NW_015559071.1:0-450 GCF_001515605.1 Sinocyclocheilus anshuiensis | reverse complement strand
TCTTGAAGAGAGAGAGAGAGCGAGAGCGTGCCAGCGAGCGAGCGAGCAGTGGGGTTTTGATCTGCGGCTTAAGTCCGTTCCACGGGTCGCTGTTCCAATCAGATGCGGCTGCGGGGCTTAGCCACGCCAATACTGTTCCTTATCATGCATGAATCCCATGCTCTCGTGTGAGGCGTATTCCTGCAAGTTTTAATAACTTCTGATAAAAGTATTATCACCAGAGAATGATACATAATATAACATTTTCACTAACACCAATGTTCTGTGAATAAAATAAGCTTTCATTCAAGCTCAAACAACAGGTATTTTGCATACACAGTAATCGTAATAACTAAAAAGAAAAGTTATAAGGCACAGATTAAGATATCATGGTTTCAATAAACACATCAAATATATTTATACGGTATAACACATACAGTGGATACATTTTCACTACTTATGGATTTTAAA
>NW_015559070.1:0-1535 GCF_001515605.1 Sinocyclocheilus anshuiensis | reverse complement strand
TCGGCAGCCGAAATTTCGGTGCATCTCTAATTATTGGTGACATCAAAAATGAATTTTTTTTGAAGATTTTAGCAATTTAAAAATATAAAAAATATATTTTTTACACGGCACCCCTGCTCTCGACAGATGGCACCCCGGTTGGGAAACACTGTGCTAATACATACGTTGACAGGCAGGTAGGAAAGCCAATTAAAACGCTCGGACCGAGCGTTTTGATTGGATGTACATTTTTTGGTCCTACGCCTTCCACAGAATATATAAACACAGATAAATACATTTAGACCACTTAACTTAATGATTGCTATCGGGATGAGAAGAGACTTTCAACCAGTATAACAAAAAATGTTTCTGAAGACAATCACCTAGTGCACCTTTAGTCAAGTCAAGTCAAGTCAAGTCAAGTCGAGCTTTATTGTCATTCTGCTGCATGTGGGGACATACAGTGGAACGAAATGTCGTGCCTCACAGGACCACGGTGTTACATAAATACAGGCATACAACAATGAAGTAAAACAGTAAAAACCTATACAGTAAAGCAGTAAAAACCTATACACAACTAACCTACTGACTGATTTTGATTATAAATATACTATATATATATATATAAATGTTTACCTATACATAAGTTAAAAAAATACAGACTATACGGATGCTTCACATAAACACTGTACCTATACACAGCTAACCTACTGACAGATTTTGACTATGAATATACTATATATAAATGTTTACCTATGCATAAATAAAAAAAATAATAAAATAAAATAAAATAAATAATAATAATAATAATAAAATAAAATAAAATATAGACTATAAGGATGCTTCACATAATACTGTACATGTGCAAAGAGTCACCTATTGCACCTTTAAGGCCAATTCACACTGATCCAACAAACGCCAACAAACACCAACATTACAACTGACATTGATTCAACAAACGCCAACAGGCATTTCACACTGATCCAACAAACGTGTTTTTTATTTAACTTTTTTGTTTCTGGGATACCACATCATCTAATGCCATATTAAAGGATCTTACACGTGACATACACGTGACATCTATTTCAATTCCATTATATATTTACTAATCTTTACTAATTTTATCTATTCATTTTATTATATTAATTAATTCCTTTTATCATTAATTATTATTCTTATTTTTCATGACTGTTGTTAAATATTACGTTGGGAGCTGTCTTCACAAGTACAATTCCAATTATAGAAAAATTGGGACACTTTGTAAAATGTAAATAAAAACAGAATGCAATGATTTACAAATCTCTTAAATGCATGTGTTATTCACAATAGAACATAGAAAACAAATAAAATGTTTTAATTGATTAAATTTACCATTTTAAGAAAAAAATACTGTTATTTTGAATTTGATGGCAGCAACAGGTCTCAAAAGTTGAAACGGGGACACAAAGGACTGGAATGTAAGTGTTACTATAAAGAAACAACAGGAGGAACATTTTGCAACTAATTAAGTTAACTGGCAACAGGTCAAGTAACATGACTGGGTATAAAAAAAAAAA
>NW_015559069.1:673-866 GCF_001515605.1 Sinocyclocheilus anshuiensis | reverse complement strand
AATTAATGTGAAGATCTAGTCAGGGCTCTCAGTCCCGCTCCTGGAAGGCCAATGTTTGTTTTTAACTCCTCCAAATTTGTTTTCCTTTCCTTTCATAAAGTATAGAGTTCAAGTTACCTCTGAATGTTACAATTATAGGATATTTCAGAAACTTAAAAAAGCTACTACACTTTACTGTAATATGAAATATTGT
>NW_015559069.1:0-125 GCF_001515605.1 Sinocyclocheilus anshuiensis | reverse complement strand
AGACGCTGACGTCACGTGGGTCACCCGCAGTGTAAGACGCTCAAAGCTCAAGACGTTCAGTTACGTTCGAGTGGTCGATTGGTCGGTCGGTCGTTCGAACGTTTGATTTTAGCATGGAATACGCT
>NW_015559068.1:569-1457 GCF_001515605.1 Sinocyclocheilus anshuiensis | reverse complement strand
TAAAGAATACGGGGTGTCTATTTACATTTAGTTAAAAGTGGCTGTTAATCATTAGCTCCAGTGGTGCAGATGGATAAGTGCGCATCATTGGCTTTTTGACGCGATCGACCCGGGTTCGATTCCGCCTTTTGCCGAACTTTTTTTTCCTCCCTTTTCAAATCTCGTATTAGCAATGGATTCTATTTACACTAAGTGAAAATAGCAGTATTTTTAGCAATATGCTATTTACACTAAGTGCAAATACCTATTTACACTATGTTAAAATAGCAGGATTTCTACTATCAAGTATACTACTTGTTGCAAATAGTGGCAATTATCTGCACTTCAGTATTGTAGTACATTATAAAACAGTATGCAATAATAACGTATTGAGTGTAAATTATAATTTTAATTTGAATTATTAAATTGATGCCACCTTATTGGTACAATAAAGCCCTCCCTACACCTCTACCCTAACCCTACCCCATACTTTACTTTCAACTTTTTGATTATTTCCTTAATTTTTATTGAAAATAAATGCCTTTATGATGTGATACGAGATCTGAAAAGGGAGAAAAAAAAAGTTCGGCAAAAGGCGGGATCGAACCTGGGTCGATCATGTCAAAAAGCCGACACGCACTTATCCATCTGCGCCACTGGAGCTGATGATTTACAGCCACTTTTAACTAAATGTAAATAGACACCCCGTATATTTTATTCCAGAGTATGGGCAATTCATACAATACATTTAAACTAAGCTACTTTAATACCATCTCCGAACTTTTCTCCACCGACTTTCCTTTTCTTCGCTGGTTCGTCCTGTATACGTTGATTGACAGATGTCTCGTCCAGTCAGCAGTGAGTAATCCCAACCCAATGACGCTGTCTCAAACTATACCTACCTCTTCC
>NW_015559068.1:0-364 GCF_001515605.1 Sinocyclocheilus anshuiensis | reverse complement strand
AAAACGTACCTTTTTTGATACTTGTCGCTGTCAAGATGCTCGCAGCTCGCGATTTTTCGGGGTTGTGGCTAAAACTAGGGGGCGTGTTTCAGGCGCCGAAATGAGCTCTTCTGATTGGCCGAAATTCTCTGCTCTCTGAACAGTGCCCGCCGAGATGCACAAATCACTTTTGCACCATTTTTCACACAGATAGGTGGTGCATAAGGGAGAGAGCGTGAAACTTGTCATTTGCAAGCGAAAAACAGTGTTTGAGACTCGTAGCAGCAGATTCACGCCGTTGTAGTTATGCACTTGTGTTTGGTCTAGAAAAAGCATCCAAGAAAAAAAAAATATATGTAAGAAAACATTCTACAAGCGTGCAAAT
>NW_015559067.1:634-832 GCF_001515605.1 Sinocyclocheilus anshuiensis | reverse complement strand
TTTATTAAAATTGATTATAATTGATATCTCAAAAGGATATGCACACGCACTGCAACGCAAGATTGCACTGCAACGCAAGATTTTCATAAAATATAATAACTTGCCATTTCGGTTTGTTTCTCACATATATATTAGGGCTGCACGATAAATTGCATGCGATATTTAATGCGCATCTTGTCAGAAAGCCGGTTCTGTAAT
>NW_015559067.1:0-206 GCF_001515605.1 Sinocyclocheilus anshuiensis | reverse complement strand
CCCCTAGCCTGCCTATGGTCCCCCAGTGGCTAGAAATGGCGATAGGTGTAAACCGAGCCCTGTGTATCCTGCTTTGCCTTTGAGAAAATGAAAGCTCAGATGGCCCAATCTGGAATCTTCCCTTTATGTCGTCATACGGGGTCCCCTTTCTCTGCTTTGCCCGCAGAGAATTTGGCCCGCCCATGAGAAAATGAGCTACTACCGTG
>NW_015559066.1:0-546 GCF_001515605.1 Sinocyclocheilus anshuiensis | reverse complement strand
CACATTTGGCGTAGTCGGCAGGGTTTCCTTAATGACTTTATTGCTTTTTTTTAATTTTTTTTATTGTCGTCTGGGCCCTTTTCTTTTGTGTATGTGGGTAGTTTTATTTTTTGTTTTGGAAGGTGGGAAAACAGTGGTCAAGGATTCCAGTGATCAATCAGCGTGGTCAAGCCAGAAGATACCAGCGCTATCCATCTAGTCTTTTTCAGTTTTTTTTAAAGCAAACTGCTTTGGAGTGTATTCATTATTGTTATTATTTTTTTCCCCTGTTTTTATTATTATTTTTATTGTTTTTTTTTTTCCGGTTTTTGTTTTTTTTTTTCCTGTTTTTGTTTTTTTTCCTCCTAGAGGATGGCAGATGAGGATGTGACAGCTCAGCTTAGGGCACTTACTGAATTGGTACAGCAGCTTCAGGTAGAAAATGCTAAACTTAGATCAGAGGTAAGTCAGGGTTCATCCTCTGTTCCTACTGGTGTTTCTACAGGTGTTCCCCTGGCAGGGTTGCTGCAAGTGTTGGTGCCACAAGTGGTCCTTCGGTGCCCAGTC
>NW_015559065.1:0-553 GCF_001515605.1 Sinocyclocheilus anshuiensis | reverse complement strand
TTTTTGAGCCAAGTGGATTTTGAATGCAGCTTCCAAAAGAAAAAATAGCCGATTAATATTTTCTATATTTAATGCAATCGATTTTGAATGCAGCTTCCAAAAGACAAATAATAGCCATTGATATTTTCTATATTTAATACAATCACACTGGCGTGATTAACGTTCAGTGCGTCATATCATCAGCTGCTAAATTCAAATCTGCGTTCGCTGGCTGGCGCTGAGCCAGAGACAGACGCGTTTTTACAGCCTACTGCGCATTAACCAATCACACACGATGCTGTTGAGCTTATGAAAGCAATGACCAATCAGAGGTGTTCAGATGAGTCATCGCTAAAATGCTGGTGTTTTCTTCACTTGCTCGCTCACTGAATACCTCTTTCTGGCAAATTCTCTCATCAGAAACAACAATAAGTGCAAATGTTTGTACGAATCTGTAAGATAGTAATTTCATAGTGTAAACAGCTTCAGTGATTTTAATGGGAGTTTTTGTGAGTGCTTGAACTACTGCAGACTGTCAGTGAAAATGTTCTTTGCTCTCTTTCTGTACAATGAA
>NW_015559064.1:0-847 GCF_001515605.1 Sinocyclocheilus anshuiensis | reverse complement strand
TAATAGCTTTAAAGCAAAGACCTTCTGAAATAGCATAGACTGGGGAAGCATGCCCCTTTAAGAAGAGAAGCAGTGAAGGGGTCCTCTTCTTTAATAAGCAGCTGAGAAGAGCAGCATGCCCCTTTAATGCAGTACAGCATATGGTCAATACCCGAAGTTTAGACAACAGCATGTTGCCCTATCCAGATAATCGTTAGCATTAACCCGAAGTTTAGGCAACAGCATGTTGCCCTATCCAGATAATCGTTAGCATTAATAACACCTTTAGTAGCAAAATCTACATACTGCAAGTTAAGTATCAAGCACATTACCGATACACTGTATAGCTTTAAGCAACAGCATATCACGGACTTAAACACAGCTTGATGGAAATAATCATACATATAGGATGTGTTTAATGAAACAGCATCCTCAATACTAGATGAGCCTTAAGCAGCAAGCCTGTTTCATATCAGACAGTCTTAAACAGATTTAAAAACAAGCCTCAGCTGTGGTAAGTTTAACTGGGTAACGTTAATGTTACCAGTGTGTCAAAGTACAACCAATAAGCCTAAAGCAACGGCGTGCCTAGCAAACCAACATGTTACTGAACAACTAGCCTTAAACAACGAGCAATATTTGACAATAGCATATTTGCCAACATAGCATTAAACAATGAGAATGAAATAAGAAACTTAGCAGGAAATGTTGCTTAATACTATATTTATGGGGGAAGCATCACCCCAAGCTCAGCAAGTGAGGAACCAGAGGAAAACGACTGTAGTTACGTGTATTTTTTTATTTATTTTTTTTAACGCGCTGCACTTGCTTAGAATAATTGGACTATATTTAAATCCCTTGTGTCCAT
>NW_015559063.1:1977-2095 GCF_001515605.1 Sinocyclocheilus anshuiensis | reverse complement strand
AATAGATGATGTTTATAGTGAATGCCCCTATAAATGGTCTTATTTGTACGATAAAGTTTTAATCCAAATGATGTGTGTGCTAAGTGAGTGAACATCAAAGATCACACAACAGAAGTGC
>NW_015559063.1:0-1387 GCF_001515605.1 Sinocyclocheilus anshuiensis | reverse complement strand
GTGGTTAAGCAAATAATAATAATAATAATCGGCAGGGATCCCAGACCAATACAATTAGTGTGCCTCCTCTATTTTAAAACCCACGAGCCGCCACTGGTAGTGCTTGAAAAGTCCTTGAAAGTCCTGGAATTTCATTTTGCAGTTTCTGTACGAACCCTGTGTCAAACAGTTCCAAGGAATGTTGGGTCTGATGGCAGCTGCGTCCAACATGATACCTTTTGGCCTGCTGTACATGAGACCCTTGCAGTGGTGGCTCAGGACCAAGGGGTTTTCCCCGAGGGGGAACCCGCTTTGCATGATCAAGGTCATGCGGCAATGCTTACATGCCTTAGACATGTGGAGGAAACTTTGGTTCCTGTCTCAGGGCCCGGTGTTGGGGGCTCCTTGCCGTTGCGTAACGCTAATGACAGATGCCTCCCTCATGGGCTGGGGAGCAGTCATGAATGGCCGCTCCGGGGGGCTCCATCTTTCACCCCCGCCTGGAGTTATGGAGACTGTGGGTGTCTCTTCTTGGTGCGACAAACATCAGCTGGATCCAGTTAACTGCAGGTTGGTTCAGTGCTGGACTTCCTGCAGGAGCAGTTCTTCACAGGGTTATCCCCTTCTACCTTGAAGGTATATGTGGTGGCTATAGCTTCTTACCACGGCCCTCTTGGTGGGCAGTCATTGGTAAGGAACCCTGTTACACATTTCCTCCGTGGTGCGCTGAGGCCTCCGGCACGCTCTAGAGTCCCGCCATGGGATCTGGCCGTGGTTTTGGAGGTGCCCTGTGGAGGAAGTCGGACCAGTTTTTCGTCTGTTATGGTCCTCCTAAGAAGGGTCTTCCTGTTACTAAACAGACACTTAGCAGGTGGATTGTGGATGCTATTTCCTCAGCCTATGAGTCCTCTGACCTCCCCTCTCCTCTTGGGGTCAGGGCTCATTCTACTCGAAGTATGGCAGCCTCCAAGGCCTTCTTTTCAGGTGTTTCTTTGCTTGACATCTGTAACGCTTCGGGCTGGTCCATGCCGCTTACTTTTGTGAGGTTCTACAACCTTGACATTCATGCCACTCCTGGCTCCTTTGTTCTCCCGCCTTAGCTGTGCTCTTCCACACTAGGTAGGGATTTGCAAGCATGGCCGCATGGGCATACTCGTTCCCAAAGCGTTTCAACGCAACGTGAGTTCCTGAAGGGGAACGACTCTAGGTTACGTATGTAACTATGGCTCCCCGAGGGAATGAGATGCAGACATTGTCAAAGTTACTAAAACAGCATGTCCTTTTATACATAGGATTATTTTATTATTATATATAAGATTATTTTGATTTGTTTTTCCATATCCACATCCATATTTATTTGAGTGGTACCATTTTTAAATGGTAGTTTTCTATATAACATCAGGGATGC
>NW_015559062.1:674-808 GCF_001515605.1 Sinocyclocheilus anshuiensis | reverse complement strand
AAAGTTTATATGGGAATATTACATGACATGCTGATCCTTTAACAACGCATTGGCGCAAAAAACGCACACCATTGGAGAAATCTGCCACAAATATTTGGACAAATGTGCCACAAAAGTGCCACAAATACTGCCTA
>NW_015559062.1:0-192 GCF_001515605.1 Sinocyclocheilus anshuiensis | reverse complement strand
ATCACACACAGAGTGCACGCACGTGATTTATTAGTCTATTAAAACTCAAAATTCCAGGCATTCTAAATTATAGACGGCAAAAAATGCTTCTGTATGCTTTTTATATTTATATAATTTAATATAGTTTATATCACACAAAGAGTAACATTTTTTCTGCAGATTTCAGCATGAACACATTTAATAATCATTTTA
>NW_015559061.1:0-1068 GCF_001515605.1 Sinocyclocheilus anshuiensis | reverse complement strand
TTTTTTGATTAAAATAAATGCTGTTCTTTTGAACTTTCTATTTTTCAATGGGTCCTAAAATATGTGTAATGGTTTCCACAAAAGTATTAAGAAGCAAAAACAGTTTTCAACATTAATAATAAGAACCATTATTAGTAATTGAGCAATAATCGGCATATTATGATTTTTAAAGGATCATGTGACATACATATCCCATATATTAGGGATGTTCATTTTAACCGGTTAACCGTTAACCGACCGTGAAGAATTTTTACCGACTAATACAATCAGTTAAATGCTTTAAAAAGTCATTATTATTTTTTTTTAGTAATGTATCAAAATATTTAAAAAGGTTTGCTGCATGGTTGAAATACGCTACGCGTATAAAAAAAAAAAGTTTTTAGAGGAAAAAAAACAACAGTCTAAGTCACATTTTATTATAAGAAGCTATAGCTAAACGACAAGCCAAAACAAATTAATTTAGGTTAAAACGAAACTGAAACCAACGTTGTGTCTCTCATTCGACACAAAATCAAATGTTTCTGTATTCGCGATGTATTTGAATGCCAAAATATTATTTATTATGTTGCCTACTTCACTCGTGTTCCAATATCCACGTAAAACAAAATGGTTTGCATAACATCATTCACAGTGGTACAGTGATAACGCTTAACGCCGCAGATTTTACTACACATTTAAACTGAGCAGTGTGTTTTTTTCCCATATGTTTGACTGACTGTATTGTATTATGATAATGAAGTTTTTTTCCATATGTTTGACTGACTGTATTGTATTATGATAATGAACAGGCTGCATTGTCAAGGTAACAATGCTAAACTGTGTGCGTGCATGCGGCGCCAGCGCAATCATTTGAATTTTTTCCATCTAACAGTGGAAGCAACTAGGCTACTCCTTTTAGTCATAAAGATAATCGGAATTGTAAAAGGTTTGCTTTTATTTGTGTACATTCACAATACAAACAAATCTTTGTGCTTTTGTAAAATAAGCCTAATGAAAAATAGGATGCCACTTTCTGCCATCTGTTTTCCTTTCGCGCAGCACAAAAATGAACTGAAACTTTGCATACTA
>NW_015559060.1:0-1307 GCF_001515605.1 Sinocyclocheilus anshuiensis | reverse complement strand
ATATATAACATAAATTGTAAGCACATTCCAAAAAGTTATTTTACATAGCAGCGGGCGAGACAGACACTTCACCTCGGTGTTATGCGTCACAAAAATGAAATTGTTAGCGCGTAATGTTTAACAGTCCCACTGTTACCGTTTCAAAGCATGGAAACAGCGAAATGCCACACTCAATGCTTTCAAAAACAAATATAAATTTACAATTTGATGAATTCTCTCATTTGAACCAAAATGAAAGAAGCTAAAAGCATATATAACATAAATTGTAAGCACATTCCAAAATGTTATTTTACACGTAACATTAATCACCTTTTTTCAGGAAATTGAACCGGCATGAGAAACTTTCACACTCTTCTGTAACTTAACGTTACATCTCTGCAGCTCAGGAACACGAACTTAACACTAAACCTGACAAAAACACGCGCAGTTAGTAATTTCTAAACGTGTTAACCACCAATCCTATTTTGAGTAAAATTATCAAAAAAAATTTTTCCCGTGTACTTTAATAAAGAGAAAAGCAATCCAACTTACCGTCTCGGTTGGCAGTCATTGAATTGAATGCTGCACAATGTTGTTTACTATCCAAACATTTAACAATATCATTTGTAACCAGTATAGCTGCTGTAATAGTACTATGACCCGATCTAAAGCCTGATTGAAATTAATTTAAAACTTTATTTTCACTTTGTTTCACTTGATCATTAACAAAAGATTCAAATACTTTTGCTAACACAGACAACCTACTAATTGGCCGATAGTTATCCAAAACTGATGGGTCACCACCTTTTAATAAAGGGAGAACCTGTGCTGATTTCCATGCACCAGGAATATAATTTGAAGTTAAACTCAAGTTAAAAATAGAAGTGATGGGCTCTGTTATAAGATCTGCAGAAAAAAAAAAGGTTCTATTTTATCAGAGCCTGTTGATTTTTTAATATCCAAATTCGATAGAACTTTATGAACTTGTGTAGCTAAAATGGGAGTAAACATAAACAGCTGAGTAGTACAACATGAAGTAACTTCCACGTTTTCTTGTTCCCTTAAATTACTATAGTCGTGGGTTACTCCCGCAGAAATAAAGTGGCTATTAAAAGCATTTACTATATTCTCTCTATCTTTAATTATACTCTCATTTAATTTAAAATAATCAGGTAGATTGGTAGAGGTTTTTTGACCAGAAACTAATTTGGTGAATTTCCAAAAATTAGACGGATCATTAATATTCTCATTTATCATATTTAAAAAATTATCACATTTAGAGATTTTACTAATTTTGTACAATTATTTCTTATTGTTCTGTAATTAAT
>NW_015559059.1:503-825 GCF_001515605.1 Sinocyclocheilus anshuiensis | reverse complement strand
GCGTTTCAGGTGGTCGCGCACCGGACGAGAAGCGCAGCGTCGCGTGGCGCCACATCTTTAAAATTCAAAAATACATTATTTTCTATGAGTAGGCACATCGGCGGCGTCTGTCCGCGGAGCCCAGCTACGTCGTGTTGTACTTGTAAGAATTGTTCTAGACATGCCGAAAATGTGAAGCTACAGCACAGCAGCTCTTCTTCTTCCTTTTCTTTGATGCACTAACTCTGCAGCAGCACTTCTTCTTCCTCGTCTCGTCTGATGCACTCACTCAACCAAGCATTCTAACCACAACCTCGCCCCTCCCCACCCCCCAACCATTCGA
>NW_015559059.1:0-155 GCF_001515605.1 Sinocyclocheilus anshuiensis | reverse complement strand
GAAATCACTCACTGCTCTTGATTGAATAGCTTTTGTAACTTTAATAAAGATTCATCTTTAATTTATACAGTCAAAAATATGCAATGCTGTTTTACATTTCATTATTTTACTCAATTTCTGTACCTGAAAACTAATGTTAGACCTACCTAAAAAAA
>NW_015559058.1:14518-19696 GCF_001515605.1 Sinocyclocheilus anshuiensis | reverse complement strand
GAGGGGGAGAGAGAGAGAGAGAGAGGGAAGGGGAGAGATGGCGCGAAAAGTCATTTTGAAAATTAGAATGGCTTTTTATTTACATTTTTTATGTAAGCTATCAGATAAAGTTGAGGATTTTGGATTAAATATAATGATATTTAGAGTTATTATGCAGTTTTCCAGTACAGGGAGGGCATGGAGTTGGCGTTTAAAAATAAACGGTTGATTTAGATGTAATAAATATACATATGATAAATATATAATACATATAATTTGCTTTACCGATAATTAAAGAAAGTAGTAAAAGGCTGATTAGGGAATGGGGACATGAAGATGGGAAAAACGAGAGGAACACTGATCTGTATATTAATGACTGGATTGCTGTTCTCTAGATCAGTGGACTGGAAGAAAAAAAATGTATTCGTGCTTCTGCGTTCACTAGCAAGATTTTTACATTCTCTCGCAACAGTATTGCATTCCCCATAGAAACTTTTCATTCGCTTGCATGTGGGAGAAAAAAATTAAATTCAATCTCTTTTTTTTTTGCAAGTATGCGTTCCCTCAAGAAACTTTGCATTGGAATGTTTTTTTTTTCTCTCATACCTCATTATTTTCATAACAAATGCTTGAGTGAATGTAACATTTGTCGAGGAATTCAAAATTTTTGCAAGCAAATGCAACGTTACTTCAAGGGGTCATATGATGCTGCTAAAAAGAACATTATTTTGTGTATTTGGTGTAATGAAATGTTTATGCGGTTTAAGGTTCAAAAACCAATTATTTTCCACATATTGTACATTATTGAGACTTTAGTCTTTGCAACTTTACAGATCTTCTTTATGCACCAAGAGCTTGTAACACTCCAAAGAGAAAGGAACAGTTGAAATCACATCATATGACCCCTTTAAGGGAACAATTGTTTTACGAGAGAACGTGAAAGTTTTGTGCGAGAATGGAAAAGTTTTGTGAGCGAAAGCAACATTTCTCAGAAGTAGCCTACACAAAACTTTTGCTGGGGAATTCAGTCGTTTTGTGAGAGAAAGCTAAAGTTTTGCTAGTGAAGCGCGAGCGAGCGCAAAGCTTCTCGGGTGAATACAATACAAAGTTTCTTGAGGAAGCATAATACTTTTGAGACGGGATGCAAAAGTTTTGCGATCAAATGCCGTGTTTCTCAGTGGAACGCAATATTTTTGAGAGAAAGCAAAACGTTTACAAGTTAACACAAAGTTTCACGTGGAAACACAATACATTTTTGCAAGTGAATGCAAAGCTTTTTGGGGAAACGCAAAAGTTTTGTGCAAGAATGCAAAAGTTTTGCGAGCGAACGCAAAGTTCCTTGTTTGAAAGCAACACTTCTGCAAGAGAACACAAAAACTTTACAAGTGAACGCAAAGTTTCTCAGGGGAATGCAAATGTTTTAAGAGAAAATGCAAATGTTTTGCAAGCGAATGCAAAAGATTTGCGAGAAAACTCAAAAGCATTTAAATATAATGTTTCTTCCCGTCTTATTTTCATCTCACCATGATCCATTAGGGCCTGAACCAGTCAATTGTTGTGAATTAGACTCATTTAGATCATTTTTCATGCTCACACTGCTCATCTAAATAAATTATTTAATACTGTGATTAAAATTAATGAATAATTTAATAGGGACAACAACCCTATCAGAATTTACCAGTCGATGTAGAAAATGCATGTTGACCAGCAGGCGAAAAACAATATAGTTTAAATATATAAACAATATTTTATGAAATCATCGTGAATGCTAGTGAATTAAGCAAAAGAAAAAAATAAAGAAATAAAAATAAAATAAATAACCAAAATGTAAACAGAATACCTGAAGAATGGTGGAAAGGGCTGTGTTTGTGTCACTATTGTCTTCAACAGCTGAAAGTTAGTTCATGAATATTAATCTAGTCATGCTAAATTTGCTTGGTAACCTTGTTCATTAATATTTATAAGCCCAAACCTTTACCCAAGTAGGATTCAAATCTGTCAGTTGACCAGCGCCCACTTTCGGCCAATCGTAGAAAGCCTATTGGGCGGACCTCCCCGTCATCTAATTAATATTCATGAGCAGCTCCTTCGCATCTGCAGCCGGCAGCGTCAAAGACCAACGCCGTGTGGACTTCAAAACACAAATAATGTCTTACACACCCTTGCAGGGTAGGTACTAATACTCAAAATTATAACTTCCCCGGTGATTTCAATAAATTAGACAATTACCGCCTTTAAAAGCTGCTTTATACGTCCTGGATATGAAATTTAACAAAAATAGCTGATGAGTTAAATTTAGACTGAGGGCAAGAAACACAGCTAGCGTGTTAGCTTTAGCTCTAGCGTTAGTGCAAGTGCTCAATGCCCAGTTTAACAAAATAAACTGACTTTTGGCTTTTTGCAATGCTTATTTTTCATGTTTGCAAACCACCTCATTATAGCCTTCCTGGAGTGTGTAGTTTAAGTGAAGCGTGTAGGTGTTTTTATCAGCTGGCTTGGTGTTAGCCGTTAGCATCAAGTCAGTAACATTGTTTCGTATAAATAAAGCATTGAGAGTTATGTGCATTGAGCCATTTGTATCAAACTGTACAAAATTAAGACATTTATGAGGACATTTTAACGTGTCGTGCAAAAAACATGATCTAAGGCATTAGTCTGTGATGGTGTGTCTATTGAAATTTGGCAATTTGATGTAGCAGGTGTTTTGCTGTATTATATCTATGATGGTAAAGATAAAGCTTCGATTATTAGGTTATTCTGATGTATCAATGCTGTTAGACATCGTATTTAAATGTTGGTCACATTTGGAGTGCATGTTGACCTTGTATAATGCATGTGTGCCCTGCAGGTTGTTCAGTGCTGAGATATATCTAGAGCAGATCAGAGCATAACCATGGATGAGGAGGACAGCCAGGATGAGCTGATCAACAGGAACGTCTCCCACAGAAAAGGAAAAAGACCTGTCGTGTCCATCATCTCTGATGACGGTTTGTAATCTTGCATCAATAAATGGAGCAACACAGGAAGTGTTGTATGCCCTAAATGATCTCTATCCATTCTGGAAAGCCTGATACATGAAATAATAGTCAGAAAAAAATCGTATTTTTATGAAACTGAACAGTTTAAGACAAATTTAAAAACAAATAAAGTTTGCATATGTTTTTGTATCATATTTGATACATAAAGCTTTTATGGCTCATATAATATGATACAATGTCACTAATAATATCAGAGTTATTCCTACATTTATCTGATACAAATCAATAAAGATTTCACAGCAAAAAGCTAGATGTTTGTGCAGTTTTTACTTGCTAAACTTTAACTTTTTTTAAACATGTTTCTTTTTGATACAGGGTTTATGCTGATGAGAGGCCTTAGAAATCTGTGTATCAGATATGATACAGTCAGGATTGCATTTAATACATATTTTTATTCTGTTTTCTATTGTATTTTTAATGACTTCTCTTCTTGCATCTCACTGAAATTCAGAGGACAACTCAGCAGATGAGGGGGAATCAGAGGAAGCAGAAACAGGCAGCGAGGAAGATGATGACGACCAAGAGGAAGTGCTTGATGAAGACGAGGAGGAAGAAGATGAGGATGAAAGTGAAGGTAAGATTTAACTTCAACATGACTTTTTTATTGACATCTTTATTGTTGTCAATTTTAGTTGATTATATGAACATTTTTATATTTTAAAAGTTTTTTGACTTCTAAATCCACCATTTGTATTAGCTATTTAATGATTTAAACGTCTGCCAGAATAATAATATCTTAATATTAATTATCTTCTTAGGGCCTTTTATCACCACTAAATGTTAAGCTCGTGATAAAATCTAAACGGACAGTTCATGTGTTTTTATGCAATATTGCAGTGTTTAAAATAAATGATCTTTGCTCACATCATTATTTTTTAAGATGTTTTCAACTTAAAATTTGATTATGGAAATAAATACTAAAATGCATATCTAACCACATGATACAATGTTGTATCAGTCTTATAAAAGTGTTTTCCAACAGATCATGTGGCACATTAATTGTTTGGAGTGGTGTGTTAAAATATGCATATCGTAACCCTGATCACAGCATCCTCAAACAAACATGGGAGGGAAAACACTGTTGTGTGTGTGTGTGTATCTTCAGATGAGGACTCTGGTAAGGTGCTGGAAGGACCTGTAGGGAGTGTTGCTGTGGATGCAGCGGGTCTGAGCTCAGACGAGGACTCGGAGAAATGTCCCATCTGCCTGAACTCATTCCACGAGCAGCCCGTGGCCACGCCGGAGTCCTGCGAACACTACTTCTGCCTGGACTGCATCCTGGAGTGGTCAAATGTAAGACTGATGGGCTTTAACCGATTACATCACTCATGCATAAAGTTCTTGTCCATATTTGGTCATTGATTCTATACAGATATTCAGTATTATTCATAATACGCAACTACAGGTAGCTGATGCAATAGTGTTCATAAGTGCTATTTTAGTATCGGAACAATGATACTATTATAGTTTTTATATTTTCCATTTGGATTTTTATTGTAGTTACATTTTAGAATTTTTTTTTGTGGGTTTTTTGTCATTTTTCTTTTCTTTTCTTTTTTTTTAGTTTTTAGTTTTATTTCAGTTTTAGTTATTTTTAGTGCTGTCAAATGATTAATCGCGATTAACCGCATCCAAAATAAAAGTTTTTGTTTACATAATATATATGTGTGTGTGTACTGTGTATATTTATGTATATATAAATACACACACATGCATGTATACATTTAAGAAAAATGTTATATTTGTATATTAAATGTATTTATATATAATATAAATTATATGAATATAAATATATACATGTAAATATTTTTTAAAAATATACTGTATTGAGTGTGTCTTTTTATATATATATATACATATACACAGTACACACACATGTATTGTGTAAACAAAATTTTTTATTTTGGATGCGATTAATCACGATTAATCGTTTGACAGCACTAGTTATTTTAGTACATGAAGCTAAACTAAATGAAAATGAGAAATGTTTCCTTGGCAACTAGCTGAAATAAAAACAAAGAAATAAAAGTTTGTTTTATTTCAGTTAAAGTTTATTTCAAGTATTTTTTTTAAATTATGGTTTTAGTTAAAGGTCCCCTGAAGTGCCTTGAAACACGCAGCATTATTCTATGTGGTGACGTAATTTCAACTGAAACAGGAA
>NW_015559058.1:11870-12145 GCF_001515605.1 Sinocyclocheilus anshuiensis | reverse complement strand
AAACAAAATTTTTTATTTTGGATGCGATTAATCACGATTAATCGTTTGACAGCACTAGTTATTTTAGTACATGAAGCTAAACTAAATGAAAATGAGAAATGTTTCCTTGGCAACTAGCTGAAATAAAAACAAAGAAATAAAAGTTTGTTTTATTTCAGTTAAAGTTTATTTCAAGTATTTTTTTTAAATTATGGTTTTAGTTAAAGGTCCCCTGAAGTGCCTTGAAACACGCAGCATTATTCTATGTGGTGACGTAATTTCAACTGAAACAGGAA
>NW_015559058.1:7505-9281 GCF_001515605.1 Sinocyclocheilus anshuiensis | reverse complement strand
AGACTAACATATTGATACTAACACCCAAAAAAACTTTAATTTTGATTTCATGGGGACTTTAACTGTAGCACTGGTTCATAAACATTAATGTCATGTTTTGTTTTTGTTTGTTTTTTTCAGAATGCCAACTCTTGTCCTGTGGACCGCATAGTCTTCAATAACATTCTCCTGAGAAAGTGCTACGGTGGGAAAGTTCAGAAAACAGTGAGTCACATAAAGCATCCTTACATCAGCATTGTTGTTGCGCATAAAAGGGTTTGTTCACACCAAAAACAATAACTATAAAGATAACTATAACTATATAATTTTTATATAACTATAATTTTATATAGTTATATAAAATATTTTAGATAACTATATTTTAGATAACTATAACTATATAATCTACAGGGTTCCCACGCTTCTTGAAAGTACTTGAAAGTACTTGAATTGAAAAGCGTTTACAGTTTAAAAGCAAATAGAAAGTCCTGTTTTCTTTATATATTTTTTTATGTACAAGGTTTAAAATGCTCATGAAATATTTTCAAAAAATACTGACGTTTTGAGCAGCTGCATGTTTGAGCTGCATTCCTCTAGGTCAAAGATGAAAAAATGGGATTTACAATAAAAAGTAATTTACAAAATAATTTTGACTTGAGTTTATTTATTAACGAGTAACGGATCTTTTGAGTGAATGTGCAATCTTTTAATGTTAACAGGTTTTACCATGTTATTACAACATTTAACCACTTTTTATTAATTTAAAAATTGAGAAATTCTTTCCAATTTAAATCTTGTACAAGAACTACAGCAAAAATCATTCAAAACATTATTACTCTGAAATGTTTAATGTAAATGTTAAGTGTAAGTGAAATGTTAAGTACTGTAAGGTCTTTCATGACACTACATATGCTGGGGTGTGAATTTGATAGGTGCTTGATATAAAATAAAGGGTGCTTTAAAAAGTCCTTGAAAGTCCTTGAATCTGGTGTTCATGAAAGAGTGGGAACCCTGAATCTATATAAATTTATAATAAAGTATAAATTACTATTTTAAATCTACTATAAAAAGTGTTGCAATTACGATAAAATATTTTTATCAATTATAATAAAACATCACAATTTTTTACATCACCTTTAATAAATTAATAAAAAAAAAAATGTATACACCTGATGCACATGACATCCTGTAATGTCACACATTCAAGTTGGGAACATAACACTGAAGTAGTCTAAACAAAAGAAAATAAATATATTGTGAACAATAAACCCAAATAATTACATCTGAATGTGAATACATTTATATCTGAAAAACATTTGTCACTTCCTTATACATTGTATCAACAACTAAATATCTAAGTTGAGTAATTATTAGTAGACCTTTCACTACAGACTTGCTCTCCGCTCGCTGATCTCTATAGAGTATATATAGAGACTAGTATGTACAGTGGGTACGGAAAGTATTCAGACCCCCTTCAATTTTTCACTCTTTGTTATATTGCAGCCATTTGCTAAAATCATTTAAGTTAATTTTTTTTCCTCATTAATGTACACACAGCACCCCATATTGACAGAAAAACACAGAATCGTTGACATTTTTGCAGATTTATTAAAAAAGAAAAACTGAAATATCACATGGTCCTAAGTATTCAGACCCTTTGCTCAGTATTTAGTAGAAGCACCCTTTTGATCTAATACAGCCATGAGTCTTTTTGGGAAAGATGCAACAAGTTTTTCACACCTGGATTTGGGGATCCTCTGCCATTCCTCCTTGCAGATCCTCTCCAGTTCTGTCAGG
>NW_015559058.1:6879-7377 GCF_001515605.1 Sinocyclocheilus anshuiensis | reverse complement strand
GCATTATATACAGGGGTGCACATAAGTTTTTCAGCCTGGTTCTCATAAGAGCACCTGGAGATTTGGTTTGGTCCTTACACTGCACATAGTGTGACCCAATAAATATAACTATAAAAAATGAATTAACAGTGATTATAATAGTATTGCACCTTATTTATTTTTATTTTTTTTAAATAAAATAAATAAAGTGTCATGATACTATTATATTTAAAAATAAAAGGTAATATTAAATAAAAATACAATAATTTTATTGTAAACTTAAAAATAAAATGCTAATATTTACTTTATGAATTTTCATCATTTTCAAACTTAAAATCAGCAAGCTTTTATTTTGGCGGGCTGCCGGCAAGTAAGTATATGCGCTTCCGGGTTTAGCACTGCCGATTGTAGAGCGTCAGTGAATGAAATGTCACAGTTTTTCATTGTGCTTTGAAAATGTTAGCGGGTAGCCTAGATTTATGCTTTCAGTTTGAATAGAAATCTTATACATTAAAGTTT
>NW_015559058.1:2127-5435 GCF_001515605.1 Sinocyclocheilus anshuiensis | reverse complement strand
ACGAGATGCGATGACGATGTAGGTGTCATTGCATTTGAATGTTTTTGTTAGCCTATCCAGTCGAGCCCACTAGATGTGGCGTTGCTCATTTCAAATATTGCAGAAAAAGAGAACATCAATGCGGAGAAATTCTACGGCAAAACTGAAACCAAGCCGATCACATAGAATGCATATTTATTAGGGGTGCAACGGTTCAACTTACTCGCGGTTCGGTTTTGTATCACGGTTTTAGGGTCACGGTTTCGGTTCGGTATGTACTATGTTTAGGGAAAAAACTAACTATGTCTGCTAGGATACTCACCAAGACGGGCATTTTGACATAATTTTTGTGTGAATTTGCCCATTTAAACACAATACTTCACAGAGATCTTAATATTTGCTCGCGTTCTGAGACGTGGGTTCACGCGCTTCGGTTGCACGAACTGCAAGCTTTGAATGCTTATATCTTCTAAATGTGAATTTTGTCACTGTTTTGGAGCACAATGCTTTATAGATAACCTTAAGACTAACATATTGATACTAACACTTTAATTTTGATTTCATGGGGACTTTAATTAATTATACTGGGTTTATAAACATTATTTTAAACATTATGCACTTTTTTTAAACGTGCATTAGTAATATTATGCATCCTCTTGTGGCCTTTTGACAGAAGCCAAAAGCTTTTTGCCCCTAACTGAAATTATGCCTTTTAAATTCGAATATAATTCGAATATTGATAATATTTAAGTACAAAATTTGAATTTAGTTTTTCAGCCATTTTGACAGCCCTGTTATGTATTGTTCTAATAACCATGTTTTCCTGCTAATATCTTGTTTTAGGTTCTGAACAAATCAGTGAGGACGAGAGCAGCTCTCTCCCCACCACCAGCCGTCCCCGGTCCAGACCCACTCGCGCTATCGCACGCACCCAGCACAGCGAACGTGTTCGGGCCAACGTCAACAGACGGCGCATCACACAGGCACGCACTGAAGCGCAGGTTTGCATGATGCTTTCGCTTTGCTGTCTAATCACAAGTGTGTAACAGTGTCTTTACTGATGTGCTGCTGAGCTGAGATTGGTGTGTCACTGAGATGATGAATCCGGTCTAACCGATGTTTGTTTTGTTCAAATACAAGTAAATGGGATAACTAAATGCTAGAACAAGTATGAACATAAATATTGTAACTGTTAAGGTCTTTGCACACCGAGTCTTAAATTTTCGCCCGTTAAAAAAAAAAAAGACCTTGCGTTGTGTCAATCATGTTTACACACTGCCTCCAAAAATTTTGTCCGTCATAAAAAAAATTTGGATCAATTTCGATTTCCTGCGTTTTCGCATCCGCAGCAAGCATTTTGATAGGAAAGGATGACGAATACAAAAAAAAAAAGATAAAAATTCGGACTCAGTGTGCAAGGACTAGGAGTTGCACCGACTAATCGACTTCAAAGCTCTGCCATGACGCTTTAAACTTGACGTCGACTAGTCGCTGGTCCTATAGAGGGCGCAACAGGATAAGAAATCTTTGAAGGACTCCCACATTTACGCTCCGTTTCCAAACAGTTAAAATGACAAATAAATGCATACTCTGAAAGCGCTCCACAAGACATTTGTATTAATGTTATATTATATATACATATTACTGGATGCTCGAAATTGAATGGGAGAATGCACGTTTTAAACAGCTTATTGTACAGGAAAGTTAATCGCCGTTCTAATCTAATGCACTGCTGCACTGTAACGTGCACACAGCTACAGACAGTAGCGCGTACATCAGGCGCACAGAATCATTTAGCGCGGAAATGTATTGTCAACACTGTTCTGTGATTTCTCAATAAAATAGCTTAGAAACTGAAAAGTTCAAGCATATATTGCTTAATAACTAAATCCCACAGCTTCAGTAGCCTACTAGTAGAGAGACGCTGCCAGGTAGAATTAATTCACACACGCAATCGCTCTCACTTACTTACTGTGCTACTTTATCTGTATCTGATCACACACAATCGCTCTCACTAATGCATTCATATGAATGTAATCTTTACTGTGCTACTTTATCTGTATCTGATTTAAAACGAGCAGAAATCTGTGAGAAATATAACGACCCAAAGACAAAAGAACTGTTAAAAATTAGCTGTTATAGGAGCAATAGCCGTGTGGGCAGCGCTGTGTCATATGCCATAGCTGTGCACAAGGTGTTTGTCACAGCTCCAGACTTATTTGTTCATTAATGACGTCATCAGCGACTAGTCGACTTCGACTCGACTTTCATCACATAGAAGTCGACTTCAAAAAATCAGAAGTCGTTCAACCCCTAGCAAGGACCTTTACTTTTGCTCACACTTAGGCTTAGTGAGTGAACTTTGGGAATGTTTTGTGCAGTACTGCTTTAGATATGAGCTAATGTGTGTTTGATTTTGTGTGGTATTGTGTTTTAGCTCGCTCCCAGATATATGATGCAGTCCACGTGGTTGGATGAGACCATCAATGCTGTAGTGGCCGGACTCAACACGGCCGTTTATGTGCGAGACTTGACCCCTCGCTCCAAATCCCGCCGGAGGAGAAAGACTGGTGAGACAGATTTGTTCCTACTGATCTCATCACACATGGTCTGAATGTATGAAATCTGAAAAAAGGGGGTTTTAAATGTTTTTTATTTGGATCAAAATATATTGTGTAATATTGCTACGATTTTCTGTTTTAATATATTGTAAAATGTAATTTATTCCTGTGATCAAAGCTGAATTTTCAGCATCATTAGTCGTCTTCAGTGTCACATGATCCTTCAGAAATCATTCTAATATGCTCATTTGCTGCTCAAGAAACATTTCTGATTATCAATGTTGAAAACAGTTGTGCTGCTTCCCTGATATTCTTTGATAAATAGAAAGTTCAAAAGAAACCGCATTTATTTGAAATACAATTTTTTTTTTGTAACATTACAAATGTTTTTACCGTCGCTTATGATCAGTTTAAAGGGGTCATATGATGTGATTTCAATTTTTCCTTTCTCTTTGGAGTTTTACAAGCTCTTGGTGCATAAAGAAGATCTGTAAAGTTGCAAAGACTAAAGTCTCAAATCCAAAGAGACATTCTTTATAAAAGTTCAGAGTCAACCACGCCTACCTAAAACGGCTCGTTCTAAGACGCCCCCACATGTCTACATCACTATGTGGGAAGATTTGCATAACGCCGCCCAAATGTTCACGCAAAGAAAGAAGGCGTAACTTTTATTCTCGCTGTAGTATTGTTGCTGCCGCCATGTCGTGAAGACGCTGTGTGCTTCGTTGTGAAAGCGAAACTACTTTGTTTGGTCTTCCAAAAGAGGAC
>NW_015559058.1:0-1627 GCF_001515605.1 Sinocyclocheilus anshuiensis | reverse complement strand
TTTTTTTTACCTTAAACCGCATAAACACATTTCATTACACCAAATACACAAAATAATGTTCTTTTTTAGCAACATCATGTGACCCCTTTAATGTGTCCTTGCTGATTAAAAGTATAAACTAATGTTGCTGCCTACTAACCGTTTCGCCTGATTGGGTAACCTGAGATGGATCATAATACCAGGTGTGATCAGGGTTAGATTTCATTAACCTGGCTGTTCAGTTGGGTGTGGTTCTGTCTGTTGTTTCTGTCTGATCTGAATGGGATTCTCTTACTTGTTCATGCAGTTAAAAGAAGGAAAACCAAAAGCAAATCTTCAGCAACGTCAGGGGGTAAAACAAAAATGGGAGTCAAGAGACGGAAACGCAAAGTGAGGAGGTCAAAATCGAGAAGAAAACTGGTGAGCTCTCAGCAGATGTATAACCACTACAATTTGAATTGATGTTTTATTGATGTTTCTGTAGCCTGTGGTTTTCTACCACAGTGCTGAAAGCTCTTATATAAATGTTTTGCTGATTAAAAGTATTGCTTTACCTTCTCCATGCAAGAGGACATGAAGGTTTGTAGTTATATGTCTGTGTCATAAAAGTGTGTTTTCTATCTTTTTGCCCTTTCATGTCCTAAAGAAGGGAACCAATTCCCGAGGTCGTATTGCACGGAGTTTAGGCATTAAGAAGCCCAAGTCTGGCTCCATGATTCCTTCAGTTTATCGGCCTTCAGAGTACAGTTTAGGAAGTATGCGTGCAGAAATCGGAGCAGCCTCCCTCTCAGTGTATGGAGATCCCTTTGACCTGGACCCCTTTGATGATAGGTGACGTTTAATTTAGTGTACTATGATGGTCTTCTCATTAACAATTTATATTTGCAAGCTATTTTTAAGAAGTGAGTGGTTAACTTAGTTTTTGGATTTATCTTTTTAGGGAGGATGAGATTCAAGTTCCGACGCCATCGTCTGTTCTGGATGCTAAACGCCGTGGCCTCTCCTGTTCTGCCTTGCGATCCCATCAGCCTGTGGCCAGACCCATATCTGCCGGACTCTCCAGGTAGCTACTGGGGGGGGGTCGCTCTTTATGGTCTCGGTGGAGGAAACGGATAATTTCTACTTAATGGTGATGAAAATCATAATGAAAGTAAGTTTGAGTTTTGGATAGGTGATCCTAGTCGTGTGCTGGTTTCCAGGCGAGGTGTGAGTGTCCCACAGGTGGCAGATGTTGCAGAGGAAGCCCCTGTATCAGATCTGCTGGGAAGCATCCTTAGTGGTCAAAGCATGCTCCTCATGGACAGTTCAGATGTGGTCATCAACAGAGATGGTTCCCTCAAAGCAACCAAACCCGGTAAGTCATGCTTTGGAGGTTTTTATATCTCCAACTCTTTGCTACTGGTAAGCAGGAGAGTTGTTTTTCCTCAGTTTGGGTTGTATGATATACTATATGAATATGGCCCCGATCAGACAGGATGCGTTTTTTTAGGTTTTTTGGTGACTAAAAAAAAAAAGAGCAGAGTGCGCTGCAGTTTTTTATGTTGCTAGGCAACCACCAAATCAGTTGTCCTGTCGGTCCAATCAAATGATTATAGCGCAAGCGCTCTAAAATCTTTGGTTTTTGCTAAGTAAACTGTCATATTAGCAA
>NW_015559057.1:94325-95509 GCF_001515605.1 Sinocyclocheilus anshuiensis | reverse complement strand
GGTGATTCAGTGACGTATCAGTGTCCTGTTCATGAAATCCCTACACAGATGCTCAGAAAACAAATCATGCTGAGAGACTTTTAAATGCTTAAGCAGGACCAAGCGTAGAAGTCCATTAACTTCAAGAGGATGTGAGAGAGCGCGAAACGGCAGCTTGGGAATTATTCGCATAAGGAGAGGCGATATAAAGGACATAAGCATTTTGTTTTCTCATGTTTCCAAACAAACTTGTGTATGCTAATTACCAGGCCTGTTTATAGGATATTCTTTCATGGAGAGTTTGTGTATCGTCCATGCTAACAAGAAAAATCAATGGCGAACAAGTGCAGGCAGGAAAACAACTTTTTTAGAGTGAGAACCCTTAAAAGGCCCTCAGAAAGATCTTGAGATTTGAGGCATTTATGTAGCACTTGAAATAAGTATGCATGGACTCTTGTAGGGTTTGATTAGTACACAAAGAAAAATACAAGTACAACTAAATATGATACAGTGCACAATATGCAAGGGAGCAGAAGGCTGAGATGCAACAAACAATTAGCAGGTGTGTTTCATTCATCATTGTAATGTCTGATTCTATAATATTTTGTAATTGCCTTCCAGCAAATTTGCATAAAGATGCTTATGTCCAATCTGTTTAGTTTGGCATCTAATCAGATGTTTGTGCCTTAAGAGTACTTGAGAGAACTGTGTGGGTGCCGGATTTCTATTTCTATTTATTTCTATTCATTACTTTTGATTTTAGAATATCAAGACATATTTTCTTTGGCTCACTTCCAAGACCTTAATAAAACATGCTTTTTCATAAAGTTTTAAACTATGTAATATTAAAAACTGACCATGACACAGTTAAAAGGATCATCTCTGCTTTATAATGACAATATATTATATTATATATATATATATATATATATATATATATATTCTACATGTTGTTTATGCTCACACTGACTTTGCTTTGGCTGGCTTTTTTCCCTAAATATTCCTATATATTTCTTTTAAATTGCTTCACATCTTGTTTTTAAAGAAGAAAAAATAATAAAAGATTATTACATTTAAAAATATTTATAAAAGATTCTAGATTAAATAAAATATATATTTTTTTCTTATTATAAAAAGTTACAGCACTTAGACATTTTTGTTTAAATTTAAGCCCCACAAAAAAAAAAAAAAAAAAAAAAAATTAA
>NW_015559057.1:74670-93425 GCF_001515605.1 Sinocyclocheilus anshuiensis | reverse complement strand
AGAGCTGCATGCTCCGCTCCCAGGCAGACAACGCACAAACTGTGTGTATCCGCACCCGTAATGAAAACGTGGGCAGGGAGGAACACACAGTCTGAAAAACTTTTTTCTCGGGTCTTAAGAGGTTAAATTCAGAAATTGCAAAGGTGCAGTCAAGTCATTTTGCATGAATTGCATTTTAAATGTACTTTTGAAAAAGTAAACAATAAGCACCATGCCTTTTTTCTTTGAAAATTCACTCTCAGGAAGTTGTGACAGATCGCGCACAACCTTGATCATTAAAACTAATTTAAAATAGCTTGAATGTTGACTGGTATCCCACAGTGAATATTGGGTTGCAAACAACACAATTGGACTGGGTAAAGGCATAAACATCGGAAGGGTAAAATAAAGACAGAAAAAGTCTCAGCAAGTTACAGCTTTATTTTTATGGACTTTCATCCCCCCTCCCTCCCCCTATTTAGACAGCTCTTGCTTCATACTGTCCCCTTCACACAAATCTCTCCCTCCTCCCTCTCTCTCATCTCATTTATTCTCCTCTCCAGCTCTATCTGCTTCCTTTTCTATTTTCTGTCATCGTGAGAAAGGTGTCAGCGTCTGTCGTCAGGCAGTGTTGCCGGCCAACATCTGACACGGCCCCAGGAACATAGTCAATAAAGCTATCTAATTGAGTGCCACTGGCTGCTGTTTACTGACAAAATAAGACCTGGGAATTAGGTGCGTCTCCGCTGCGCACCCCAAGCGGCCACCTTTCCAGCGTCCCGACAGCTGTCCACTTTCAATCCGTCAAAAGCCCATCCCGGTCCTCCAAGTGTCAAAGTATAGTCATCTGGCTGCAACTGAAATAAACACAGACTCAATTTGTGTGAATGTGTGAGGCGGAGACAGCAAGATGGGGAGGAGTGAGGGGCCGTTTACACAGAACGCGTTTTGCATTCTGTTGCATACCTTTTCCATTGTTTTTCTATGTAAACATGCACTAGACGGACATGTTTGACCATTGTGTATGCGCTTCACATCTTTTGCAGTATCTCGTGCAAAACATGACATTTTAAAAACGCTATACCATACATTTTTTTTTCTTTCTATTTTTGGTCTACCAATTAAATTATTTTAAAACAAAACCATATTAGGGGCCAGTTTGGTTTCTTTTTAAAGAAGGCACTTGGCAGATTATTGCCGAAGTGAAAAAAAAAAACAAGTCAAATTAAAAAAGTTATAGAAGTTTAAGTGTCATGAAAACTGCACAAAAATACTATTTTTAAGTTTTATATGAAACAAATATTTTCCAAAACATGTTTTACTCTAAAGCCATAAATCTAAACAAGTTGTGTTCCAAATTTGAGGCTGATATCTCAAAGAAAAAAGAAAAAAAAAAACCTTTCAGTAAGATTTTGTTTTGGCGCAGTACCAAATATTACCACTAGTAATATTAAAATAGTACATTTATTTCCAATGCAGCTATTTTTAATTTTTAGACTGCAAGGACTACTTTTTTTTCTTTTTGTATATTTACTATATATTACCCATTTTTTTTCTATTTAGCAGCATGCTAAATCCAACTATACAGTAAATTGTTAATCCTGTAGGTTCGATATTTGTGTGCCGTACAAACTTGCTCATTCCAAATCTGTGACTTAAAAGGTTTCATTTTAGTTAGTATGCTACCTTAGGCAGCTGACTAGGTTTTGGAAGAGAGCCATTGAGTGAGAGAGCAAGTGAATGTCTGTTTCTGTTTTCATGTACGTGAACTAGGCCTCATTTCCTGGGCTGCTAACATGACAGCTAAGCAGCTCTTCAGAACCAGAGGCAACATTGCATCCTCTCCCAAAGCTGTGGCAGCTAATTGATTAATGCTGCCACTTATCAACACAATCTCAGCATGCCACAAGTGATAAGATTCCCTCGGCTCCATCTCACAGCACCTGCCTAATGAAGGGACAAGCGAAACCACGGCCCAAACGAGGACAAAACGAGACGAGACGCCACCATCCCCTATCTGTCACCCTGGAAAGCTCTTATCAGCTCTCTTTTATTCTCCCAAATTAACTTCAATGCTGAGATAAGCGGAGAGGGCTCACATCTGCATTGGCACTGTTAATTGACTGTTATCACCTCACCGGAGTTGAGGAAAAAAGTGGTGAAGGAGCGAAAATATCCTCTTTTCCCCCTTCAACTCTTCACCTCTCTGCCATTTCATCAGTATTTTCACTTCTCCACCCCTGTCTTCTTCCTGGCTTCTCTCGCAGAGGGCAGTTAGAGATGGCGGGAATGATTGGGAATGGTCTTGGCCACAGAGAGACAACGTGGTTGCCATGTGAGCGCTTGTGACAGTGATGTACGAGCGAGTCTAGCTTCTGATAATTCGTCACTCACAGACACAGAGAGGTCCATTAATCAAACGCAGCACAGTCAAGCTGCCGTCTGCACTAAAACCCCTCACAGCAGAGGTTTAGAAGCGTCTGCAGCTACCTGTGATGGTAGATCTGGTCTTTGTGGGGTGTTAAATTTTCTACTGGTCGTAGATCAGTGGAAACAAGTGTAGTTCCGCTAGCTGAGCACAGGGGTCTTGGTTAAAGGCTCTCAGGGCCTTAAAGTTCACCCAAAACATGAAAAATCTGTCATCAGTTACTCACTTCCAAGTTGCTCCAAACCTGTATGAGTTTAATTCTTCTGTTGAGCAAAAAAGAATATATTTTGAAGAATGTTGGTGACTGAACAGTTGACAGTAGCCATTGACTTCAATAGTATGAAAAAAAAATGTAAATGCTATGGACGTCAATGGCTACTATCAACTGTTTGGTTACCCATATTCTTCTTCCAAAAAAAAAAAAAAAAAGCAGAAGAAAGAAACTCATACAGGTTTGGAAGAAGTGAAGGGTGAGTAAATGATGACAGATTTTTCATTTTTGAGCGAACTATCCCATTAACATCTGCCTCAGGTGATCCAATCACAAGTGTGTAGTATACAGTGCCACAAGTCCATTTTAAACAAGGGATTCAAATTTTAATTTGAACCTGCAAAATAAAAAAAATAATAATAATTATAATTTTTAGAATTTTGTAAAATTTAAAAGAATCTTTGAATAAGTCAACATAAAACATTGAAATACATTTTGAATTGAATAAATTTGGAATTTAGAAATCAATATCAATTCATCAAAATGATTATTGATTAAAATCTATTAATCTATATTGTCAACACAGCCCTTCTAGCCATTAATTGCATTTATTAATACAACCACTCTTGTTTTTGTTTTGTTTTTTCACAATAACTCATGTTTTTCTGCAGTGTTGTTTTTCTTCCATCCAAGAAATGTGTTGACTTTTCCTTGAGGGACATTTTGTTTTCTTGGTCCGTGACGTCTGGCACAAATCAGCCCCTTGTTCAACTCGCTGAAGAGTTTATGTTGCAAGTACATCTGCTGAGTGAAGGCTTATAACGAGAAACGTAAGCAGAGAAGGATGCTGAGTGCCTCGTCTTTGGTAGGAAGAATCTCTCTCTGTATTTGAGAAGATCTGATCCAATATGGCCCATATATGTCAATGTCACTGCATTAGTAATTCTAGATTAGGTCATATTTCATACAACCAGCTCGAGGGTCATCTCATGTAATTAAATGTGTTAAATGATCAGAGGAATGTGTTGAGATCCAAACAAGCATATTCTGCACCTACAGTTCTGAATGCTGAATGGCAGATTCTGCTGCCATATGTTCACACAACCGTCTGGTACCGAAGAGAAAAAGATGTTTCCAGAGTCATTATTACTGAAGTAGTGATGATATACTGTATGCAGACATGCATTTGAGCATCTTGAGTATTTGAAGCTTGAAGGTTGCACATAATTTACAGCTGTATTGAGAATGCATTTTAAATTCAGTTCCTGGTAGCAAACAGGATGTGGAATTGCAATTTGGATTTGGACACTCATGAATTGAATTGGAGTCAATTCTTCATTTCTGAATTTTGCACAACACTGTTAAGCTCAAAAGTTTGAAAACTAGCTAAGCAAAGGGAACTCTAAACCAAACTTTCTGCTACAACAACAACTCGTTACCAGAACTCCCCAAAAAACCAACCCAACTCTTTTCCCCTGCACAAGAGTCTGTGCTCTTTACCGTAGAGGATGATTTAGCCTAAAAGAGAGTTGGAAATTTCTTCAGAGGCCTTGGGCGTGACTCGATCAGTCTGCTGCTGTCTCATTGAGAGTGCCAACTCATTTCTCTGCCTCAGCTCTGCGGTTGGAGCCTTAGTGCCATTCCTGGTTCATTCTTATGCATTTCTGTTGCCAAAGAGAGATGTTTCCAGAGTCATTATTACTGAAGTAGTGATGATATACTGTATGCAGACATGCATTTGAGCATCTTGAGTATTTGAAGCTTGAAGGTTGCACATAATTTACAGCTGTATTGAGAATGCATTTTAAATTCAGTTCCTGGTAGCAAACAGGATGTGGAATTGCAATTTGGATTTGGACACTCATGAATTGAATTGGAGTCAATTCTTCATTTCTGAATTTTGCACAACACTGTTAAGCTCAAAAGTTTGAAAACTAGCTAAGCAAAGGGAACTCTAAACCAAACTTTCTGCTACAACAACAACTCGTTACCAGAACTCCCCAAAAAACCAACCCAACTCTTTTCCCCTGCACAAGAGTCTGTGCTCTTTACCGTAGAGGATGATTTAGCCTAAAAGAGAGTTGGAAATTTCTTCAGAGGCCTTGGGCGTGACTCGATCAGTCTGCTGCTGTCTCATTGAGAGTGCCAGCTCATTTCTCTGCCTCAGCTCTGCGGTTGGAGCCTTAGTGCCATTCCTGGTTAATTCTTATGCATTTCTGTTGCCAAAGAGCTCATCAGCTGTGATGAGGTAGAGCCTGAGGTATTCCTGGCCTCCATTTTTGCTCAGAAATTTCTCATGGTAGTTGGCAAAGTGTGGCAGGGAGGGAAGGAGACAGGCATGATTTGATGGACTCCAGTCTCTGAAGAACTAAATGATACAGGAACAGATAGCGTAAATCAACAGTGACGGCCACTTGGTTTCTCTGGGGCATCTGAGTGCTTTTTATTGCACAAGGGGCAGGCTAAGCGAAATGCAAGGAAGATTGCAGATGTTCGGAGACAAATGTAAATCACAGTTTTCAGGCAAGTTGCCCAACCTCTTCAGCTTATACTACTATCCACTGTTTAAACCATCTGGTTTTGTGCCTTCAGTCACCAGCTGCATGGAAAATGACTCCTGGTGACTTCTAACTGTCCAGCTAGCCACAGCCTGACTCATCTGCTTATTTAGACATCCACGGTCAGACTTGACCCTCTCTGGGAAAATTAAATCAAAAGTATCCCCTTTAACCATCAATGTCCTTCCCAGGTTGCAAGAAATAGTCCTTGTCCTATTCATGATTAATTTATTGTGACTTGCTTGTTTGTGTGGTGTGGTTGTAATATGTTTTATGAAATACAGAAAGCTCTGAGCATGCACTATTTGTCCTTGGTTTGATGGGAAAATCATGGCTTGCAATGAAGGACAGTTACTGTTGGAGCTTATCGCCATTTGCCGTTGTTGTTCTGGTTCAGATATCAAACTGCTGGATGTGGATTAAAGCCATCTCTCTTAAAGCTGCCATTTTGTTCTGATTAGCAGATAAAAGTGCATGTCCTGAAGGAGATGGAGCTTTAGATGGAACAAGAAAAATCGAGCACAGGCTAGTTAATGTGACAGAAATAGCAACTTTTCGCTTTCCTTTTCAGATATCCGGGCTGGGAAAACAGTTAGCACTTTGAAACGTCAGTTCCACAAGTTTTCAGCACCAATTATGTTTCTAACTAAAAAGTTGTATTAGCCCTAGAATGAATGACCAAAAATGCCTCATTAGAAAAATTAGTCATTAGAATCAATGGTTTTCTTCAAAGAAATAATAAATCACTTTTAATAATTAAAATAATTTCAAATAATTTGTTGATTTTTTTTCCCGATTTTTATTTTGAAAAACAAACAAATTAAATCATTTAAAATTATTAAATAAAATTTATATTTGTTTTTTTATTCTAAAAAAAACACCCTCTAGTTCTAGTAATTCTAGTAAATCGAATTCTAGTATTTACAGCATTTCCGTCTTAACCTTGGCCAATCTTTTCTTTTCTAGTTATGTACATGAAGTCATTTGCCATCAAATTTAGCCTCATCTTGTCAACTTGTTGTGGAGGACATTCATTTTACACAAATCAAATGACACAAGCTCTCGAGTGCTTTGTGAGAACAACCGCATTAACTTGCAAATGCGCAGCAGATGTACTTTTCTGCTGTGCACAGGATTCAGAGCAAAAGTCTTTTAAATACTGCGCAGCTGAGACTACAACGCTGGCTTTTTAAAAGTGAGGCTGAAGCTGCGCTGCTATTTGTACATGAGTTAACATACTAAGTAGGCACTGCGGTAGCTGAGCTGTGAATATTCATGGTTGGCTCTTTGCCATAGTGATGGCTCTAAAATCCCATTTTCTGAAGCATCATTTCATTAAGAGAGCAAATAGCTGCTCTAAAAATCTTAAATTATTTGTAATTTTGTCTCTCATTTTAAACTAATTGTCATTGTCAGTGAAGTGGCAGGCTGGTGCATCTGCCATGTCCAATCACAGACGGAGTAGTGTACAATGGGAAACTTGAACAGTCTGTCTAAGTGTGTGTGTGTCTACATGTGTTTTTGAGCCAATCTCATCATCAGAGCACAGTCTCGCCTGATTGGGCAAGGTGATGCTGACTTGAATAGGTAATCAGGCTTTAAACACATGTTGAGGTGGCATGTCTACTTTTTATATGGAGAACTCAGCTATTCTTCTCTGTGTTTTTTTATCATTTTGCATCAAGTTAGCTGACATGACACTCACTTCTGGCAAATAATCATCATATTTTAAAAGTGTTGTTTTGCTACAGTTTAAAAGAAAAAAAATGTGTAACTGGCCAGTCAAAACTGTGATTTTAAGACCAAGCTGAAGGCCAACTGGTATCATCAGCAGCGGACTGAACATGCAGTTAATCCTACTAATGGTGAGCACCTTGCCTTCCAGCAAATCAGCTAGGACTAATGGCCGAACAATAGCACATCTAATTAATGTTCATGACCCAGGCTGATAAAGGAGGATTTCCATTCATCACTATAAATCTGCATGTACCCACTGTTACACCAAATACACAAAATAATGATCTTTAAAATAGCATCATATGACCCCTTTAAAGTTTTGAATTCTGAATGTAGTTTTTTCTTCTATTTTATTTCCAGACTAAAGACCTGCCGGTAGCATCAGCAGTGGAGTGAGCGTTAATCCTACTAATGGTGAGCGCCTTGCCTTTCAGCAAACCAGCTAGGACTAATGGCCGAACAATAGCACATCTAATTAATATTCAAGAGCCAGGCTGATAAAGGAGGTCTGGGTTTCTCTCCGCATTTCCATTCATCACTATAAAGCTGCATGTACCCTAAGTATGCAGGCTTCATGTCACTCATCAAAGTAATTAAAGTTTTGAATTCTGAATGTAGTTTTTTCTTATATTTTATTCCCCGACTAAAGACCTGCCGGTAGCATCAGCAGTGGAGTGAGCATTAATCCTACTAATGGTGAGCGCCTTGCCTTTCAGCAAACCAGCTAGGACTAATGGACGAACAATGCCACATCTAATTAATATTCAAGAGCCAGGCTGATAAGGTTAATAAAGGAGGTTTTGAATTCTGAATGTAGTTTTTTCTTATATTTTATTCCCCGACTAAAGACCTGCCGGTAGCATCAGCAGTGGAGTGAGCATTAATCCTACTAATGGTGAGCGCCTTGCCTTTCAGCAAACCAGCTAGGACTAATGGCCGAACAATGCCACATCTAATTAATATTCAAGAGCCAGGATGATAAGGTTAATAAAGGAGGTCCATATAACCTGGAGAAAGTCATCTGTTCACATTCCCATTGATCTCTATAAACCCGCATGTACCCCTGTAAGTATGCATTCTGCATTATTAAAGTTTTATATTTTCTGTTAGTGTTAGTTTTATTTATTTATTTTTCAGTGTTTCAGTTCATTTAGTTTTCAGTTTAGTTCCAGTTTAAGTATTTTGTGCTGCCATAGTTAGCTGATATCTTTCAAATAGCATTGTTAAATTTCATAGCGCCACCTAGTGATATAGTTGCAAGTGTTATTTGTACGTTTTTGTCATCTTCTGTTTAGAGTATATTAAGAATACTAAAATTATTATTATTTATTTTTTTTTTTTTTTTAAATCTTATCGTCCTCAACCTTTTGAAATGTAGAATATGGTATTGTGTAAATGAGCAAGAGAACCTGGAAATTACACAAGTGGTCAATCATAAAATTTAGGTTCCAATAAAAACTACATGCAAATATAAAAAAGGGCCTTGTTTTTAATTTAGGGATTGACTGTGGCATTTACAGCGGTACCTTGTGTTGTGACAGACAATTTGTGTCAACACTATTCACTGTGACTTTCAGTCTGGCGCATTAGTCGCATTGACACTTGGGAGAGATTAGAGGGTTCACACAGGACGTGTTCTCTCTTTCAAACAGGTAGAAGTAAAATATCAACTTTCCAATATACATTCATATAAATCTGATGTGCATTTCATCTGTCAATTTAGTGACAGTTTCATGAGAATGTGTGAACATTTTGCATCTGCTAATGAATTTACTTCTCATCTAAAACAAGCTTACCAGAATGTGTTTACAAAAAGTTTTCAGCCATAACCAGATGTATAATTTTTCTGTTTTTGAAACAAACCTCTTCTCCTCAGCACGAGAAGATCCTACTAGATGAAACCAGTCTTTTTAAATGTTTTTCTGCCATACAAGATGGATGTACTGGCAATGATTATCTGGAAATGACACCAATGTCCAGTCATAAAATTAGGGATCCAGTGAAAACTACACACAAATATGACCAACAAATATAAAAAGACCATTTATATAAGCTTACAGACATTTTCGACAATAACCAGCTGTTCTCTCTCTTCGAAACAAACCTCTTCTCCCCAGCATGAGAAGACCCTGCTAGATGAACCCAATATCTTCTTTCTCATCCTCCGGGACACAAGATGGATGTACCAGCAGATAGAACAGCAGCTCACTTGTCAACTTATGGACTCCAGGTATACGTCAAGATCCACTTCCCTGTTTCTGTCATTAAATCTGTCCTGCTCTACACTTCATCCCTGCAACTTCCTGCCATAAACCTACAATAATTGGCACAGCCAGATCTCTTGTCTTCCACTATCCTGGAGGTTCCCTATTTTTCTATTTCTTCCCTCCATGCTGTAGTAGCCATTGATATTTCCCTCAGTGTGACAAGTGAGGTTATTTTACAATTCAAACTGGATTCATCGGTGAGCCGGGCGATGACACTTTTTAATATCTGAGCGAAGGTTGTGAGGGAAATATGAAGCAGACGGCCGGTGTGAGAATTCATTACCTGGCCCCTTGTCCCACCAGCGCCAGCTGCTGCCTCACACATTCCATCTCAAACCCGAAATTGAGCCCCAACCTCTGCATATATTCCAGCCCCATTACAATGTCAGATATCCAGTCCTGAGATGACGCCTGCTGCTTATGCAATGTCAGTCACTAGACAACTTGCTTTAACAACTTGACCCCATCTGCTCCCTCTTACCTTTTTATTCCCTTCCCAGGATTCATTGCTCATGTAGAGCAAGCTCTCGAATACATATTTATTTGCAGATAGGCCAGTGTGCATAGCTGCCATGTCTCGGTGGAGGTGTGCTCCTCCTCAACTTAAATGTGATGTTCGGAGGCCTGATGAGATGCTGATACTGTGATTGTCTGGTGTCCTATGGAGTGATCAGCACTGTGGGCTAGATGTTTGACATACTGTCATTCATGTACTATCCCAGTATCACTCTCTTAACACTGTTCTTCTCTCTCCAATTGTCACTGAATGTGTTTTACTCAAAATGATGACAGTACACAGAGAAGCATGTTTCACAAGTGATATGGCCACTCGGTGGCACATATATGAATGAGCCATAAATAACCTACAGTATTAATAAATGTAACCCTAGAAATACATAAAGGGGGCCAAATTGATCCGACAGTGTATGAATTTTGGACCGTTGTTTAATTGTTTGATTCTGTAATATTATTTTACTTATACTTGTTATTTTTTATATTATATTTCTTATATAAGACATATATAAGATATTTGTTTCTCAAAAAATATATATTTACCCCACGATTGTCTCACCGAGACTGCAATTATTTGATCAAAAATGCAGTAAAAAAAAATATTTTAATATAATTTTATATATAATATATTTTTAATATATATAGATAGATAGATAGATAGATAGATAATTTGGCCTGTTGAGGGGGTGGGGTGGGTAGGATGACGAGTTATGAATGAATGCATGAAACGCCTTTGTCCGCTTGAGAAACGGTGTCTCTTCCGCGGCTATTAAATCATCTTTGAGAGCAAGGGGGCCCCCTGGTGTTTCGGGGGCCCTACGCAGCTTGCGTACTTTGCGTATAGGGAAGATCGGCTCTGGCTTTAATATACATAAAACCAATATTCTTTGCTGTAGTGATGCCAGAACAAAAGAGCAGCATATGACCTTTGATAATGAACAGTAATATATAAACCAGGGTCATTAAAGCAATGAGGTTTTAAGTTGAAACAAAACTGGAGACGTTTTAGTTTCACAGAGCTTAGTGCATACATGTTCTCATTACTGTGCTTTACATTGTTTTCCTAATCTATAATTTCCCCCATTTCTTTTTTTCTAAACCATGGTGATACAGAACAGGTACATTCAGGGGCAAGACCTCTTTTGACCACTTATTCTTTTGTTCAGGGCTTAGATAAATATTTAATGAGTTTACATACACTCTTAAAAATAAAGGTGCTTCAAAAGGTTCTTCAAGCGATGCTATAGAAGAACCATTTTTGGTTCCACAAAGAACCATTCAGTCAAAGGTTCTTTAAAGAACCATTTCTTTCTTACCTTTTTATAATCTGGAGAACCTTCTTTCACCACAAAGAACCCTTTGTGAAACAGAAAGGTTCTTCAGATGTTAAATGTTCTTTATGGAACCATTTGGGCAAAAAGGTTCTTCTATGGCATCGTGAAGCACCTTTATTTTTAAGAGTGTAGTTGTCTCCAATGGTAATCTTAGTGTAATTATGAGAAAAGAAGGGCTTGGAACCTGCTGATCCTTGTAGTATGTAGAAGCTCTAGCAAAGGGCTTTAGCTGTTTTTGTAAAGCATGTAACTAGAAGGCTATGCACAGCTCAAAATTGGACTGCAAATACATACATATTGTTCTGAGAAAAGTACTTGTGGATGAAGAGTTTCAAAGTTCTGGTGAGTATTCTGGAATTCCAATTAAAAATAGAGAAGGTGGGAAGTAAGACTTGAAAATACAAGGTCAATTGCTTAGAAAAATATGTATAGCTACATCATAGGGTATGAAAAATAAACTTCATAATAGTTGAGCATATAACATGAGGAAGACTGGTGTCGTTCTGAAGGTAACATATTCAAAAGTCAAAGCAGAATCAATGCGGCTGCACGTCTTCAAGCAACAGGCAATACTATTTTGTTTTTAAACGAATCGATGGAGTGAATGATTCTATAACTGACTCATTCATAAAGACAGTCACCTACTGGTGTAACAGTGTAACCTGCAGAAAAAAAATCCTGTTCGTTTTCCCTATAGAGAAGGCAGACCTACCATGAGCTTCAAAATTGATGATATTTGTTACCTGCTGTATTGAAGCTTCTCTGATTTTCATAAACATATTTGTGTCAGATCAGTCTGGGTTATGATCTCAAAGTTGGTTAATTTTCTGTCTCCTGTAGACAAGAGAAAGTATTAGATGGTCTACCAAAATGTTATAGTTAAGAATAAAGATGAGATATTGCATTTGAAGCTTCTTTACATCCCTCAAATAAATAATCCCCTGTGTCATTTAAACATATCAGAATATTACCAGCGTTTGACAAAATACTTTGAACTAAGATAGAAGCAGTAAGATTCACGGTTTCCTTAGACTTTCTCATGAATTTGTCATATGAATGGAAACCTGGGGTCCGTTCTTCGTACAATTCAGTTAGCTGGATATGATTGTTGATGATTTGGCATGATCTTGGATTGGTTGGTTCTTCGAAGCTCATCCCGGAGTTGCTGTCATAGCAACAGGTCCGTAAACTTAAACCTGCTGAAGAACCGAATTAGCGAGATCCTGATTAGCGTGATGATATCATCTTGGATGTGACATTTAATCTCGGATGTAATAAGCAACGTACGAAGAACGGGCCCCTGGACTTTTTCAATTTTGTTTTGATTTTCAGGCCTGGAAATGAATGAAATCTTCAAGAGTTATAGAAATTTCTATAGGGAATTTGTTGTTTTTATAACAAGGCTAAGCTCTAAAATATTTTATCAGCTATACGGTGCTCCTTATAGCCTATGGAATATTTTAGATGTCTATGAAAATGTTTTTATCTATGTAAATGATTTCTCTTTATAGAATGATTTTTTTAAATCCTTTCCGGTGGTCTTTAACATCTAAGAAAGTTATGGAAAGTGGGAACCTTGACTGATGTTGTTAAGTCTCATTATAATACTTTTGGTCCCTTTGTTGCTGACTCTTTTGTTATCTTTGTGTTTCACACTTGTTTTGTAATAAAGAGCTGCAAATTGGGTTCTGCATCCTCGCTCTGCGCCTTTTGTTACACCTGCATTATGATGCATTGCTGTATTTACTGTGGAACACAAGAGCAATCACCCCGGCCCACACACCCCAACGAGAGGTGCTGCTGTTCTTTACGGGTTCTGCCTCAATTCATTCAGTGCTCTAATTTTGTCTTTTTTCTGTTAAGTAAGATTGCACTAAACAATTACGGCTGCCAGTGTTTTAAACCACTCCATGCTCAGGCCTTGTTAATTTGGTCTCAGCACAGATTCCTGGTATTTGCAGAACTCCTTCCATTATCGGTTTCTGACACCTTTTTGGCCCAGGAATGTGGCTTAATGGTATATTGTGATAGAGCAGCTTCGCTTGGCTCTTAAACAGGGCCGGTATGACTCCTTCAGCCCCCTTAAGCTGTTGTTAAACCCCTTGTTAAAACACTGTGTTATGGTTGATGGCTTTTCAGCTCGGTGATGGCAAGTAATTTGTGGTGCTTCTATGTGTAACCTGCTACCCATTAGAAATGACCGGATAACTGGCATTGGATGTAGTTTAGTCCACCATGAGTGTTGTATGCTTGAATATGCAATAGACAATAGGCATGACTGATCAAATCATTTTCAGAAATCCAATATACACAAATATAGTGCAGGGACTGGGATTTGGATGGGTGCATGACTGCATTGATCTATAGTAACATATCATTTGTATCAATTGGTGAAAGAGTCTATGCTTCTCACTGCTGTATGCACGTCATTTATACCCATATTTACTTTGCTTGTTGAATTATACAGGTGTTTTCTCCTAAGCCATTGCTTTGTACCTTAGGTTGCAACTTGCATTTTATAAAAATACAGCTACGAACTCTGATGAGCCATTTTGATGCTTATTTTTAATTAATCAAAAACATACAGCGCATGTAATAAATTTCTGAATTATTGACTCTTATGAGCCATTTTTATGAATCAAAAACATACTGCATGGTCAGTAATTAATTACATTAACATGTAATTAAAGATGCACATTACAAATATTTTTATTTTAACTTTTATTCTACAAGGAATCATTAAATTGATCCCAACTAACAAGAAAAAGTTACAAAAAAATATATTTCAAATAAATGCTGTTCTTTTAACATTTATTTTTCATGAAAGAATGTTGAAAAATGCAACATGGTTTGCACGAACATTTTAAGCACTGTTTTCAACATTTAAAACTGGAGAAATGGCTGCTGTAAATTCAGCTTTGCCATCACAGGAATAAATTACATTTTAAAATATATTAGAAAACAATAACATATATTTCAAAAGAGTTATTTTGAATTGTAATAATATTTTACAATATTACTGTATAATATTTTGCGATATTACTTTTACTGTATCTTATTAAATAAATACACCCTTGGTGAGCATAAGAAACTTGTTTATGATTGATTGATTGATATATAGTGGCAATATACTGGGGAATTGAAATTGTATTTCTATTTAAGTGTATTGTATTCCTAACGATTCCCACCCTTTCTCAAGATACATCTTTGATGTCTTTTTCTTACCTTATTTATCCAATATGTCCAATACAGGTGAACCTTCCAAGGACGTCATCTTGACAGACTTGCAATCAAGAGAGTTCGATTTTTGTCATGTTCAGTGTCCAATTCTGGAAGTCACAACAACAGTCTGTCATGTTGATGGTACGGTATCTGACAATACGTCACTGTTTTGTTCCTCTATATTCTGCAATATCATAGTTATGGAACATCAAAAGAAAAGCCTAATAAGCTTTCTCACTCCCACGGCGTCTTGTGTTTGGGTTCACAGCCACAAGAGGAACAGGAGCCAAATCTCAGCACGGTGTGAGAACGTCGCCCTCAGGCAAGCGTGAGACTGGCCTTAGTAATTGGCACCAGTGAACGAGAGGGTCCTGGCACGACTCCGAAAACCAGAGGTGAGACTAACCCCTGTGAATCCCAGTAGTACCCTTGAGAGCTTTTTTCCTAGGGGCATTATTAACCACCTCCATGAGTCTGCAAAAGCTTGGAATACGGTAATATATGCACTATGTAGCCATAGCATGGCATGTTTCAATTTTTTGGGGATTTTAGGAAGTGGTAAAAAGTGTACTAAGAAGAAAATTCAACCTGATTTAAGTTCTGTGGTCAATTGCAAGGAGTCTCATAAGTCATATCCACAAATGTGACAGACCACAAGCGACACTTCATTATGTCAATAACCTGGTAGCCCCACCCACACCTCAAACTCATTGGACTCATAGTCCTGCCTCTTATGCATACAGTATTAAACATCAAACGTGGATGTAAAGATATTGTGGAAGTTTAGAATTGGATATTAGGTGACAAATCCCTCAAGGTATGTCCCATCAAACACAGAATGTTCCCCTAACATTAGCATATGTTTCCACTTGGTTATTTCTTTGGGAACTAATTTATAACATTATAGAAACATTGCAGCGAGGTTTTTGTGTGATAAGGATTTATTTAAAACTGTCTCTAATAGTTATTTTTAATGTTCTGAAACTAGATTTGTTTGTTTTAGCTCTACAGTGTGAGTACAAGAAGCCTGATTGGCTGTATTTTGTGAATGTAGCGTCAATCACTTTTTCACTTCTGCAACTTACAAAGCAACTTACGAAAGCAATTTGTCAAAGAGCCAGCAATAGTTATAACAAGTATATTAGATACTTAGATTAGGAAGCCAGCTAAAGACAAAAAATGGCTTGGAATCTTGGTCAGGACATGGTGTGCATTTACAAAACACTTTTATCCAAAGTATTCAAGACATGTTCAGTTTGTTTGTTCCTTGGGAATCGAACACAGTGCAAGGACTCTGCTAACGCTGCTGTACATCTACCAGTTGAGCTACAGGAACACAAATTGAAATGTCAGGCCTGCAACCAGCTTGTTCCAATAAGACTTCTTAGTAAACAGATCTATAGCCAAGTGCCAAGTCACACTTGTGTATAGTTTTCATTTGCACGCTATCACACAGGGATTTAAAAAAAGACATGTCTCTAGAGCTTTTAAGAAGTAGATTGTATTCATGCAAATCTTTCTGTATTTGCTTTTTAAGACTTGTTGTGTCTCTACAGGGAGCATCCCACCATAGTCTGATTTTTTTTTTTTTTATCTCTCCCCCCGGAAAAGTCTTGCTGTATGCACTCTGCTCAGCTTCGGGCAGAGGAGTTAATAGAACCTTCTGTGAATCAGCATGTCTCCAGTCTACACTATCATTAGTGTAGCCCTGGGGTGGGCCGGAGAGAAAGCGAGGGATGGTGTTGCATCTCTTTTAATTTACCCTGTTTTTTTTTTTGTTTTTTTTTGTCACTCAACTCTTCTCTCTTCATGAGTCATTATTCCCCATCTGCAGACACGTAGCTGGAGTGACGGTTGACGGTTGTTGTAAGGGCATGCACATAATATGATCAATACAATATTGTCACCAAACACATCATTCTTCAGTTGGGTTCACTCAAGCCACCCGCTCTCAGTCACTTCTCAGTTTCCTGTTTTCTCTGCTACCTACACTTGCATTCATTCCACTCTGCCTTTAATCATATTTGAAATGCCTTTGGTAGACTTCACTCTATTATTCTTTTCACTGGCATGTTTATTCAGGGACAATATGGGAAGGAGATGAACCACTCATAGAAAAATTAATGTAAGAATATTGCACGTGTAGGGATGGAGCTTCCGGCTTTCAGTTAAAATTGCCTTTTGATGGACGGGTGGGTAGTATGACCAAAATCTTAATTCATGCCATGAGTAATTTATTATTTTTATTTATTTTTATAAATATAGTGTGATTTAATATTTTGGTCATATATACACAGAACTGTTCTAAAGTTTTATTATTATTATTATTATTATTATTATTAATAAATGTGACGAGTGGGGGCGGGGCCGAGAGCCGTGGGAACGGAGCGAGGCCGGTGGAGTAATTGATAATGAGCGACACCTGCACCACTCACCGGTCTCGAGTCCCATGGAGGAGCTCCGGAAGGATAAAAGGAGGAGTTACGACAGTGAAAGACGAGAGAGGACCAGGCCTGGTCAAGTCTGTAAAGACATGTATAACGTTATGAACGACATTCTATTTAAAATAAATGCTGTAGCCTATTATTGGAATTCGCTTTAAATAAGGATTCTAGCAGTCAGATATTCAGTTCAGTTTCATCTGAAGTTCAGTTTCATCTTAGTTAAATCAGCTGCTGTTTTAAAATATGTTATTGTGACATAATATTGACAAGCAGTTGTGGGGATTTCAGACTTTCATCATTCCAGAGCTGTGTTCGTATCCCTTTTACCTACATCGAAAAAAAGCCGTGTCAACTGAAACTTGCTTTGAATTCACTTTTTGATTCGCGTTTCTTTCATTCACCGGGTTTGTGAGCGTGGACTTCGATAATGTTATTCAGCAGCTCTCATTCAACAAAAACGTAATTAAAGGAAAATGGCCTTATCGAAAAAACACACTTCCACCTTCAGACACACAAACAGGTATCTTAAAGCAAAATCTGTAAATCCAGAGCCCAGATATCATCTACTGCAAGAATAATCAGTCACAGTGATTAAATTCAAAACAAATGACTTTGCAAAGTGTCAATTCCAGAATTGATGAAACCTCTATCAATGGATTGAATACTCACTTCTGAGTCACAGTCGGCCCAGAAGCCAATCACCTGAGTGCTTTTTGCCCCAGCAGGCAATTCCACAAGAGTATTCAGATCAATGTACTAGAGTAAAGGCTTTGTCTGGGTTTTGAATGCATGTTTAATTTTTCACCCTCAAGCTGCAGCGCTGGCCCAGATTTACAGGTTTCAGCACTAAACAGTCGATCCAAAGTTGGACAGAATCAGCACTGACCCTGATTCTTTCTCTCTGTCTTTCTTTCTCTCAACATTTATCAGTTTTAATAAAAATGAAATCTCAGACTGTCTGGGGAGAAGATTTAAAGATGGCAGCGGGATGCTGGCAGGATCACAGACAGAATGATAAAAGGGACTTTCTGAAATAGGACTTCTGTGAGACCACACTGTGGTGGCCAAGAAAACAAGTTGGAAAGTGAGAGCTGTTAGACGCACAGTTCAGAAGGCATTTCAGTAAACTAGAACTGTAACGAGGGCAACGGGTCCTTCAAATATTTAGATTTGTGGATGATAGATGGGTTTTCAATGACTGATTCTTAAAGTTTTACCTCCCATACTCCTTTTTTGTCCATCCCGTGTTAGCAATGGCATTCTTTCTTGTTGCCTTTTTTGACTATCTCGTAGAATTTGATACTGTAATACAATTTAGTGTTTCTTCCACTAGAGTAAAACATCTGAGCTGATAACTAAAATCTTCTAGGCACAAAATCCTGCCAGGTATCGTCAGGTTGCTCCAAGAGAATTGTTCCTGCCAAAATTTTTGTTTTTGTAGTTTGGAAAGTCACTTTTGGTAAAAGTATCAGTGCTATTTTAATATTATTTATATACTATTATAATATTTATTAACATTTTAATTAGATTTTATTTTTATATTTTCTGTTTCCATTTTAGTTTTCTTTTTTTTTTATCGTTTTAGTAATAATTTTATGTGTTTGTCATTTTTATTAGATTTGTAAATATTTTTGTTTAGCTTGAATTTATTTTTGTTGTAGTTTTAGTAATTTTAGCACTATTTGTTTTTACAATTTTTTGTTAAAGTTTAAGTTTTTCATCCAATGTTTTTTTTTTTTCAGCTTTATTACAATTAAAGTGCCCCTATTATGCCTTTTCGAATATTACCTTTCATGCAGTGTGTCATGTAGCTGTATGTGAACATAAACTATCTGCAAAGTTGTGAGCTGACAGTGCATGATAAATAACGTTCTGTCAGGACCACTATCGTCAAAATGATAGATACTTAGCATAACGTTTGGTTTGGGGGTATGGTTCTGTTCTGGGCAAAAAACTCCCTGCCCATCCATACAGCCTGTCATGAATGAGCAGGGAGAGCAGCAATAATAACCCCCCTAGGGTTAACAGAACAGAACAAGGCAGATATCATTAATGTACTTAA